>NW_020867627.1:0-52914 GCF_003369695.1 Bos indicus x Bos taurus | reverse complement strand
GGGGTTCTGTAGGGAGGGTTCAGTCTTTCCGGCTGCGGAGGGAGCGGGAGGAGACGGTTCAAGATGGAGTCCGACGCGCACGGTGGAGGAGCCAGCAGGGCAGCCGATGACACACCCAGGTGCCGTGGAATTTGCAGTGGGCACAGCACGTGGTAGCTGCAGCCAGCCGGGTGTTGCTGGTGGCCAGGATGACCCTGACGACCCAGCTGGCCCTGGTGATGCCGTCAGCCGTGGAGTTCATGGAGGCGCTGGTGACCTGGCTGGTCCCAGAGGCCCCCAAGCGCTGCAGAGAGTCAGTGTGGTGCAGCTGCTGCCATTCCGCACATCCCGGGCCATCACACGCTCCAGGGCCTGGTGGAGATACTCCACCTGGAGCCCGCAGTTCTGAGTAATCGAGCCGTCCAGTTGTATCCTATTTCAGGAACCCCAGCGGGCCAGGCGGCCGCGGGGGCCAGGATTGTGAGCTAGGGGTGGTTTGGCGGGGGGGCGGGGCGGGGGGGGGGGTTACAAGTGGTGCTAAAGTGTGGAGGAGCGTACTCTGGGGGGCTGGAGGATATGGGTGAGGGGTGGTCTGGCTGTGAGGGGAAGACAGTGAGGAAAAGCACCCTGAAGGGAACCAGAGAGTCGGGAGTGGATATCCACGGTGTCTGCCAGTGCCTTGTGGTAGAATGCGTGTTTCCGTGAGCAGGGAGCCTGTCGTACAGGCAAAATGAATAGTGTGGATGGTGGTGAGGAAAAGCAACCTGAAGGGTCCCAGAGGGTGCAGTGATATCCGGGGTGTAACTCAGGGTATAGGCTGAGAGGTCCGGACTTTCTAGGCGGCCTCCTTGTGGGAGAAAGCGGGTCTCAGTGGGCAGGGATCCCGACGTACAGGCAAAATGAGAAATGCGGTGGTGCCTTAACCTCATGTCCACCAGCAGCCTCACTGTGCCTTTCCGCATCATACGTGGATGCGGGCCTTGCCCGCCACTTCCTGACTGTACGTACCAACTGCGAGGGCCATTCGGAAGGAGCTCGACGTTAATGCCGCATGCGGGTCTGGTAGTAAAGGGGTCCAGGGCGGGGAGAGGTGGTGGGGTGTGGGTGGTGGCCAAGGCCAGTCTGGGCCAGGAGGAGCCATAACGGACGGTTAAGCCTAAAGGAAAGTGTGTGCTCTGGTTGTCGGTGTGCGGGAACGGAGGGAGGACGTGCTCCTCTTCCTCCTTCTCGGAGGAAAGTTGAATGACATTTTCCCTCCCTTTCAGCCGATGACTGCTGAAGACCCTGGCCTGCTCCAGAACTCCATCGTCTTCTGTCTGGGCAGCTTTCCCTGGTGATGCGGTCCTTGCAGCACTTTGGGGCCCGTGTTTCTCGGCACAGAAGAGGGGTTTAAACAGCCTATGTGCCCTAGCTTCAGGCGTCGTTCCCCAGGGCGTTGCTTTCTGCAGTATTTGATCGGGCTTCATCTTTATGTCTGTGCTGCTTTTTTGGGGCTCAGTGTCTACATAGTTGTTTGGTGATTGTGTAACTGCGGAAAATAAAACTGAGCTTTTGTGCTGTCTCTGACTTTTATTTTAGCTTCTGCACTTCCTCATACTGCATGTGTCTTCAGTTGGAGGGGAGGTTCTGAGATCCAAGTGTTCGAGGACTACAACGTAATTGAAGACAATGTAAGAAGTGGGAGAATAAGAAAGTTGTATACTGTCATTCGGTATAATTTGGAGTATTTTATGATTTTATAGTTTATTTAAATGTTAAGAGTTACCAGAGGCCTTCCCTGGTGGCTCAGATGGTAAAGAATCTGCCTGCAGTGTGGTAGACCGGTTCAAACTCCGGGTTGTGAATATCCTCTGGAGAAGGGTAATGGCAATCCACTCCAGTATTTTGCCTGGAGAAATCCTGGACAGTGGAGCTTGCAGGCTACAATTCATGGGCTTGCAAGGAGTTGGACTCCACAGAGCAAGTGCACTTTTCACTTTTCATTAACACCTGAAGGATGTTTTTCTTTCAGTCTATAATTCATGGCCAACTATTTGTGCCCCCATGGACTGTAGCATACCAGACTCCTTTGTCCTCCACTATCTCCTGGAATTTACTCCAGTTCATGTCCATTGAGTGGGTTATGCTATCTACCCATCTCATCCTCTGTCTCCCCCTTCTCCTGTGCCTTCAGTCTTCCCCAGCATCAGGGTCTCTTCCAGGTAGTTGGCCCTCACATCAGGTAGCCAAAGTATAGAGCTTCAGGATCAGCATGAGTCCGTCCAATGAATATTCAGGGTTGACTTCCTTTAGGATTGACTGGTCTGTTCTCCTTGCAGTCCAAGTCCTCTCAAGGGTATCCGTGAACCCTGAAACCTTGCTCTACTCACTAATTAATTGTAATAGCTCTTTTCTACGTCCCACTGGACTTCATCCATAGACACATTTGTCTGTAAATAAATACACATTCTTTCTTTCTTTCCAATTTATGCGTTTTTAACTGATTCTTTTAAAATGAAAGCTCCAACACTTTGGCCACCTGATTTGAAGAGGTGACTCACTGGCAAAGCCCTAATGCTGGAACGATTGAAGCAGGAAGATAAGGGGACGATGGAGGAGAGATGGTTGGATGGCTATTAAAAAGAACACACTGGAATCAGCTCTAACGAGGTGGATGAAACTGGAGCCTTTTATACAGGGAAGTAAGTCACAAAGAAAAACGCCAAATACGGTATAGTAATGCATAATGTCGAATTTAGAAAGATGGTAAGGATGACCCTATATGCAAGACAGCAAAAGAGACACCGAGATAAAGAACAGGCTGTTGGTCTGTTTGGAGAAGCGAGGGTGGGATGATTTGAGACAATCGCATTGAAACATGTATATTACCACACTGAGAAATAGATCGTCAGTCCAGGTTCGATGCGTGAGACAGGGCGCTCAGGGCCGGTGCACCGGGATGACCCTGAGGAATTGGATAGGGAGGGAAGTGGAGTGGGATTCAGAATGTGGGACACATGTACACACATGGCTGACTCATGTCAATGTATGGCAAAAACCAGAACAATATTGTAAAGTAATGAGCCTCCAATTTAAATAAATAAATAAATGTAAAAAGAGGAAAGCCAAAAACATTTGCAAAAATAGATGAAATCAACAAATTCCTTGAATGACCAAAATTCCCAAAACTAACTCAAAAAGAAAGTGAAAACCCTAGATAATCCCTAGGTCTATCAAAGATTTGGAACAGAAAACTCCAGGCCCATGTGACTTAAGTAGTGAATCCTATGAAATACATAAAGGAGAAATATCACCAAACCCATACAAATTCTTCATAGAGGAGATTTAACAGTTCTCAAATCATTATGGGGCCAGCCTTCCACAATACCAAAATTGGATGAAGACACTGCAAGAAAAGAAAATTATAGAACAATATTCTTCATTAAGCAAAAAAAAAAATGAAATGTTAGCAAAATTAATCCAGCAATATATAAAGCATTAGGACCAAAAAAGATCTATCCCAAGAATGAAGGATTGGTTATGCATTAAAATATCTTCAACCAGCGTTATCATCACATGAAGAAAACACAGGAGAAAACCCATACGATCATTTGGATAGATGCCGCAAAAGCATTTGACGATATTCGAGAACCACTATCTTAAAAACTCTTGGAAACCTAGGACTACAAACAGACTTTCTTAATCTGATCAAGGTCACCTACAAAACTCCTACAACTAAAGGTGATAATGGAGGAAAATCGAATCCCTACACTGTGGGTGGGGACGGCTGCTGGCCTTCGATTTGGAGGCCACCGAGAGGCCTATCCAGCCAGGCAGTGAGGATCAAGCGGACTGATTGAAGTAACCTGTCCCCTCCTCGGGCAGTGGCCCTGATCCACTCGCCTCCCGTGGCACCAGTGGTTCCCCGGCAGACGCACACCCCCTATCAGAGAGTGGCGCCCGAGCCCCGTCATCGCCCCCAGCAGCACTGTGTCTGTTGACTTGACCCCTTCCAGACACAGACATAGACCAGCACCCAGCAGGCCAGCAGACACAGGGTCACCTTCCAGTTGAGGGCACCTGGCAGCTACAGCCCTCCGGAGAGCTACACGACCTTGTTCCTGGAGAGGGAAGGCCCGTGAGAGTTTGTGCCAGCAGAGGCCATGCGACTAGGGGTTTCCTGGAGGCCACTGTCCTTCCGGCAGCCCTGTGTGAGGCTGTTCGCACCGGTGCTTCTGGCGGGTCTGGGTAAGCCCCTAGCCTGGACTCCATGCCGTCTGTGTGCCTGCAGCCCCAAGAGGCCCAGCCCCATGCCATCTCCAGTGAGTCCAACAGTAGTCCTCGCTTCCCTCCTCAGGCAGCTAAGCACAGTCCACTCCGCATCCCTAGTCTCAGGACTCCAGGACCGGTTCCCCGTCCACCACCATGCAAAGGCACCTGCGCATGAACAAAGCACACAGAGATGCCAATCTGCATGCCTCTGACACGTGCTCTCTGTCTCACACACACACACGCACACCCCCCCCCCCATGTGCATGACCCTGTGCACAAACACACTTATACTCCCATGTGCATGCACCTGACCACATGCTCTCTCACACACAGGTACACACACATGTGCTAGCACCTGTGCATAGGCACTGCCTATCTTTCTCGGGCACACACACACACACACACAGACATGGACAGGCAGATGCCCATGTGTTGCACCTACCTAGAGACACACGAATGCACACGTCAGCTCCGTGTGGGACACCAGAGGGACAGACCAGGCGTGACACAAAGGGGCCCCACTGCCTTCCGGAAGTTGATGACAAGGATCTGCGCTCAGCAGGATGGTCACCTGTGAGCGTGGCCAGGTTGGCAACGGCACAGACTTGGAGGTGCACAGGGACCAGGGCTCACTTGGGGTTTGCAGGCTTGGACCAGAAACAGTCACGTGCGCTGCAGAGTGTGGCAGTGTCTGCCTGACCATGCGCACTAAGGAGGTGCCCCCCCACCCCCCTCCCCCACACACACACCCAGAGGCATCACCACTAAGCCGTTTACCAGGTCTCCGGGCCAAGGCAGGGCTGACTTAGAGCACCCAGACCACATGGGTGTGTGTCCGCACAGGCGGAAGGGGGCGACACGGCACACTAACGCATGAAATTTTAGCCGGGGGCGTCCATTGCCCGAGAGCCTGCAGTCACCGCGGGAACGAATGTTCGGTGGGAACCAATCGAGAGGCAGGACCAGGGTGAGTGTGCGCAGGCGCTCTGCCTATGCTGAGCTGCAGGTCGCAGTACACGCCTGGGTTCTGTAGGGAGGGTTCAGTCTTTCCGGCTGCGGAGGGAGCGGGAGACGGTTCAAGATGGAGTCCGACGCGCACGGTGGAGGAGCCAGCAGGGCAGCCGATGAACACCCAGGTGCCGTGGAATTTGCAGTGGGCACAGCACGTGGTAGCTGCAGCCAGCCGGGTGGTGCTGGTGGCCAGGATGACCCTGACGACCCAGCTGGCCCTGGTGATGCCGTCAGCCGTGGAGTTCATGGAGGCGCTGGTGACCTGGCTGGTCCCAGAGGCCCCAGCGCTGCAGGAGAGTCAGGTGGTGCAGCTGCTGCCATTCCGCACATCCCGGGGCCATCACACGCTCCAGGGCCTGGTGGAGATACTCCACCTGGAGCCGCAGTTCTGAGTAATCGAGCCATCCAGTTGTATCCTATTCCAGGAACCCCAGCGGGCCAGGCGGCCGCGGGGGCCAGGATGTGAGCTAGGGGTGGTTTGGCGGGGGCGGGGGCGGGGTGGGGGGGCGGTTACAAGTGGTGCTAAAGTGTAGGAGGAGCGAACTCTGGGGGGCTGGAGGATATGGGTGAGGGGTGGTCTGGCTGTGAGGGGAAGACAGTGAGGAAAAGCACCCTGAAGGGAACCAGAGAGTCGGGAGGTGATATCCACGGTGTCTGCCAGTGGCCTTGTGGTAGAATGCGTGTTTCCGTGAGCAGGGAGCCTGTCGTACAGGCAAAATGAATAGTGTGGATGGTGGTGAGGAAAAGCAACCTGAAGGGTCCCAGAGGGTCGTGCAGTGATATCCGGGGTGTAACTCAGGGTATAGGCTGAGAGGTCCGGACTTTCTAGGCGGCCTCCTTGTGGGAGAAAGCGGGTCTCAGTGGGCAGGGATCCCGACGTACAGGCAAAATGAGAAATGCGGTTGGTGCCTTAACCTCATGTCCACCAGCAGCCTCACTGTGCCTTTCGCATCATACGTGGATGCGGGCCTTGCCCGCCACTTCCTGACTGTACGTACCCAACTGCGAGGGCCGATTCGGAAGGAGCTCGACGTTAATGGCCGCATGCTGGTTCTGTGAGTTCTAAAGGGGTCCAGGGCCGGGGAGAGGGTGGTGGGTGGTGGGTGGTGGCCAAGGCCAGTCTGGGCCCAGGAGGAGCCATAACGGACGGTTAAGCCTAAAGGAAAAGTGTGGTGCTCTGGGCTTGTCGGTGTGCGGGAACGGAGGGAGGACGTGCTCCTCTTCCTCCTTCTCGGAGGAAAGTTGAATGACATTTTCCCTCCCTTTCAGCCGATTGACTGCTGAAGACCCTGGCCTGCTCCAGAACTCCATCGTCTTCTGTCTGGAGCAGCTTTCCCTGGTGATGCGGTCCTTGCAGCACTTTGGGGGCCGTGTTTCTCGGCACAGAAGAGGGGTTTAAACCTAGCCTATGTGCCCTAGCTTCAGGCGTCGTTCCCCAGGGCGTTGCTTTCTGCAGTACTTTGATCGGGCTTCATCTTATGTCTGTGCTGCTTTTTGGGGCTCAGTGTCTACATAGTTGTTTGGTGATTGTTAACTGCAGAAAATAAAACTGAGCTTTTGTGCTGTCTCTGACTTGATTTTTAGCTTCTGCACTTCCTCATACTGCATGTGTCTTTCAGTTGGAGGGGAGGTTCTGAGATCCAAGTGTTCGAGGACTACAACGTAATTGAAGACAATGTAAGAAGTGGGAGAATAAGAAAGTTGTATACTGTCATTCGGTAATAATTTTGGAGTATTTTATGATTTTATAGTTATATTAAATGTTAAGAGTTACCAGAGGCCTTCCCTGGTGGCTCAGATGGTAAAGAATCTGCCTGCAGTGTGGTAGACCGGGTTCAAACTCCGGGTTGTGAATATCCTCTGGAGAAGGTAATGGCAATCCACTCCAGTATTTTTGCCTGGAGAAATCCTGGACAGTGGAGCTTGCAGGCTACAATTCATGGGCTTGCAAGGAGTTGGACTCCACAGAGCAAGTGCACTTTTCACTTTTCATTTAACACCTGAAGGATGTTGTTTCTTCAGTCTATAATTCATGGCCAACTATTTGTGCCCCCATGGACTGTAGCATACCAGACTCCTTTGTCCTCCACTATCTCCTGGAATTTACTCCAGTTCATGTCCATTGAGTGGGTTATGCTATCTACCCATCTCATCCTCTGTCTCCCCCTTCTCCTGTTGCCTTCAGTCTTCCCCAGCATCAGGGTCTCTTCCAGGTAGTTGGCCCTTCACATCAGGTAGCCAAAGTATAGGAGCTTCAGGATCAGCATGAGTCCGTCCAATGAATATTCAGGGTTGACTTCCTTTAGGATTGACTGGTCTGTTCTCCTTGCAGTCCAAGTCCTCTCAAGGGTATCCGTGAACCCTGAAACCTTGCTCTACTCACTAATTAATTGTAATAGCTCTTTTCTACGTCCCACTGGACTTCATCCATAGACAATCATTTTGTCTGTAAATAAATACACAGTTCTTTCTTTCTTTCCAATTTATGCGTTTTAACTGATTTCTTTTAAAATGAAAGCTCCAACACTTTGGCCACCTGATTTGAAGAGGTGACTCACTGGCAAAGCCCCTAATGCTGGGAACGATTGAAGGCAGGAAGATAAGGGGACGATGGAGGATGAGATGGTTGGATGGCTATTAAAAAGAACACACTGGAATCAGCTCTAACGAGGTGGATGAAACTGGAGCCTTTTATACAGGGTGAAGTAAGTCACAAAGAAAAACGCCAATACGGTATAGTAATGCATATATGTCGAATTTAGCAAGATGGTAAGGATGACCCTATATGCAAGACAGCAAAAGAGACACCGAGATAAAGAACAGGCTGTTGGGCTGTTTGGGAGAAGGCGAGGGTGGGATGATTTGAGACAATCGCATTGAAACATGTATATTACCACACGAGAAATAGATCGTCAGTCCAGGTTCGATGCGTGAGACAGGGCGCTCAGGGCCGGTGCACCGGGATGACCCTGAGGAATTGGATAGGGAGGGAAGTGGGAGTGGGATTCAGAATGTGGGACACATGTACACACATGGCTGACTCATGTCAATGTATGGCAAAAACCAGAACAATATTGTAAAGTAATGAGCCTCCAATTTAAATAAATAAATAAATGTAAAAAGAGGAAAGCCAAAAACATTTGCAAAAATAGATGAAATCAACAAATTCCTTGAATGACCAAAATTCCCAAAACTAACTCAAAAAGAAAGTGAAAACCCTAGATAATCCCTAGGTCTATCAAAGATTTGGAACAGAAAACTCCAGGCCCATGTGACTTAAGTAGTGAATCCTATGAAATACATAAAGGAGAAATATCACCAAACCCATACAAATTCTTTCATAGAGGAGATTTAACAGTTCTCAAATCATTATGGGGCCAGCCTTCCACAATACCAAAATTGGATGAAGACACTGCAAGAAAAGAAAATTATAGAACAATATTCTTCATTAAGCAAAAAAAAAAATGAAATGTTAGCAAAATTAATCCAGCAATATATAAAGCATTAGGACCAAAAAAGATCTATCCCAAGAATGAAGGATTGGTTATGCATTAAAATATCTTCAACCAGCGTTATTCATCACATGAAGAAAACACAGGAGAAAACCCATATGATCATTTGGATAGATGCCGCAAAAGCATTTGACGATATTCGAGAACCACTATCTTAAAAACTCTTGGAAACCTAGGACTACAAACAGACTTTCTTAATCTGATCAAGGTCACCTACAAAACTCCTACAACTAAAGGTGATAATGGAGGAAAATCGAATCCCTACACTGTGGGTGGGGACGGCTGCTGGCCTTCGATTTGGAGGCCACCGAGAGGCCTATCCAGCCAGGCAGTGAGGATCAAGCGGACTGATTGAAGTAACCTGTCCCCTCCTCGGGCAGTGGCCCTGATCCACTCGCCTCCCGTGGCACCAGTGGTTCCCCGGAAGATGCACACCCCCTATCAGATAGTGGCGCCCGAGCCCCGTCATCGCCCCCAGCAGCACTGTGTCTGTTGACTTGACCCCTTCCAGACACAGACATAGACCAGCACCCAGCAGGCCAGCAGACACAGGGTCACCTTCCAGTTGAGGGCACCTGGCAGCTACAGCCCTCCGGAGAGCTACACGACCTTGTTCCTGGAGAGGGAAGGCGCGTGAGAGTTCTGCCAGCAGAGGCCATGCGACTAGGGGTTTCCTGGAGGCCACTGTCCTTCCGGCAGCCCTGTGTGAGGCTGTTCGCACCGGTGCTTCTGGCGGGTCTGGGTAAGCCCCTAGCCTGGACTCCATGCCGTCTGTGTGCCTGCAGCCCCAAGAGGCCCAGCCCCATGCCATCTCCAGTGAGTCCAACAGTAGTCCTCGCTTCCCTCCTCAGGCAGCTAAGCACAGTCCACTCCGCATCCCTAGTCTCAGGACTCCAGGACCGGTTCCCCGTCCACCACCATGCAAAGGCACCTGCGCATGAACAAAGCACACAGAGATGCCAATCTGCATGCCTCTGACACGTGCTCTCTGTCTCACACACACACACGCACACCCCCCCCCCATGTGCATGACCCTGTGCACAAACACACTTATACTCCCATGTGCATGCACCTGACCACATGCTCTCTCACACACAGGTACACACACATGTGCTAGCACCTGTGCATAGGCACTGCCTATCTTTCTCGGGCACACACACACACACACACAGACATGGACAGGCAGATGCCCATGTGTTGCACCTACCTAGAGACACACGAATGCACACGTCAGCTCCGTGTGGGACACCAGAGGGACAGACCAGGCGTGACACAAAGGGGCCCCACTGCCTTCCGGAAGTTGATGACAAGGATCTGCGCTCAGCAGGATGGTCACCTGTGAGCGTGGCCAGGTTGGCAACGGCACAGACTTGGAGGTGCACAGGGACCAGGGCTCACTTGGGGTTTGCAGGCTTGGACCAGAAACAGTCACGTGCGCTGCAGAGTGTGGCAGTGTCTGCCTGACCATGCGCACTAAGGAGGTGCCCCCCCACCCCCCTCCCCCACACACACACCCAGAGGCATCACCACTAAGCCGTTTACCAGGTCTCCGGGCCAAGGCAGGGCTGACTTAGAGCACCCAGACCACATGGGTGTGTGTCCGCACAGGCGGAAGGGGGCGACACGGCACACTAACGCATGAAATTTTAGCCGGGGGCGTCCATTGCCCGAGAGCCTGCAGTCACCGCGGGAACGAATGTTCGGTGGGAACCAATCGAGAGGCAGGACCAGGGTGAGTGTGCGCAGGCGCTCTGCCTATGCTGAGCTGCAGGTCGCAGTACACGCCTGGGTTCTGTAGGGAGGGTTCAGTCTTTCCGGCTGCGGAGGGAGCGGGAGACGGTTCAAGATGGAGTCCGACGCGCACGGTGGAGGAGCCAGCAGGGCAGCCGATGAACACCCAGGTGCCGTGGAATTTGCAGTGGGCACAGCACGTGGTAGCTGCAGCCAGCCGGGTGGTGCTGGTGGCCAGGATGACCCTGACGACCCAGCTGGCCCTGGTGATGCCGTCAGCCGTGGAGTTCATGGAGGCGCTGGTGACCTGGCTGGTCCCAGAGGCCCCAGCGCTGCAGGAGAGTCAGGTGGTGCAGCTGCTGCCATTCCGCACATCCCGGGGCCATCACACGCTCCAGGGCCTGGTGGAGATACTCCACCTGGAGCCGCAGTTCTGAGTAATCGAGCCATCCAGTTGTATCCTATTCCAGGAACCCCAGCGGGCCAGGCGGCCGCGGGGGCCAGGATGTGAGCTAGGGGTGGTTTGGCGGGGGCGGGGGCGGGGTGGGGGGGCGGTTACAAGTGGTGCTAAAGTGTAGGAGGAGCGAACTCTGGGGGGCTGGAGGATATGGGTGAGGGGTGGTCTGGCTGTGAGGGGAAGACAGTGAGGAAAAGCACCCTGAAGGGAACCAGAGAGTCGGGAGGTGATATCCACGGTGTCTGCCAGTGGCCTTGTGGTAGAATGCGTGTTTCCGTGAGCAGGGAGCCTGTCGTACAGGCAAAATGAATAGTGTGGATGGTGGTGAGGAAAAGCAACCTGAAGGGTCCCAGAGGGTCGTGCAGTGATATCCGGGGTGTAACTCAGGGTATAGGCTGAGAGGTCCGGACTTTCTAGGCGGCCTCCTTGTGGGAGAAAGCGGGTCTCAGTGGGCAGGGATCCCGACGTACAGGCAAAATGAGAAATGCGGTTGGTGCCTTAACCTCATGTCCACCAGCAGCCTCACTGTGCCTTTCGCATCATACGTGGATGCGGGCCTTGCCCGCCACTTCCTGACTGTACGTACCCAACTGCGAGGGCCGATTCGGAAGGAGCTCGACGTTAATGGCCGCATGCTGGTTCTGTGAGTTCTAAAGGGGTCCAGGGCCGGGGAGAGGGTGGTGGGTGGTGGGTGGTGGCCAAGGCCAGTCTGGGCCCAGGAGGAGCCATAACGGACGGTTAAGCCTAAAGGAAAAGTGTGGTGCTCTGGGCTTGTCGGTGTGCGGGAACGGAGGGAGGACGTGCTCCTCTTCCTCCTTCTCGGAGGAAAGTTGAATGACATTTTCCCTCCCTTTCAGCCGATTGACTGCTGAAGACCCTGGCCTGCTCCAGAACTCCATCGTCTTCTGTCTGGAGCAGCTTTCCCTGGTGATGCGGTCCTTGCAGCACTTTGGGGGCCGTGTTTCTCGGCACAGAAGAGGGGTTTAAACCTAGCCTATGTGCCCTAGCTTCAGGCGTCGTTCCCCAGGGCGTTGCTTTCTGCAGTACTTTGATCGGGCTTCATCTTATGTCTGTGCTGCTTTTTGGGGCTCAGTGTCTACATAGTTGTTTGGTGATTGTTAACTGCAGAAAATAAAACTGAGCTTTTGTGCTGTCTCTGACTTGATTTTTAGCTTCTGCACTTCCTCATACTGCATGTGTCTTTCAGTTGGAGGGGAGGTTCTGAGATCCAAGTGTTCGAGGACTACAACGTAATTGAAGACAATGTAAGAAGTGGGAGAATAAGAAAGTTGTATACTGTCATTCGGTAATAATTTTGGAGTATTTTATGATTTTATAGTTATATTAAATGTTAAGAGTTACCAGAGGCCTTCCCTGGTGGCTCAGATGGTAAAGAATCTGCCTGCAGTGTGGTAGACCGGGTTCAAACTCCGGGTTGTGAATATCCTCTGGAGAAGGTAATGGCAATCCACTCCAGTATTTTTGCCTGGAGAAATCCTGGACAGTGGAGCTTGCAGGCTACAATTCATGGGCTTGCAAGGAGTTGGACTCCACAGAGCAAGTGCACTTTTCACTTTTCATTTAACACCTGAAGGATGTTGTTTCTTCAGTCTATAATTCATGGCCAACTATTTGTGCCCCCATGGACTGTAGCATACCAGACTCCTTTGTCCTCCACTATCTCCTGGAATTTACTCCAGTTCATGTCCATTGAGTGGGTTATGCTATCTACCCATCTCATCCTCTGTCTCCCCCTTCTCCTGTTGCCTTCAGTCTTCCCCAGCATCAGGGTCTCTTCCAGGTAGTTGGCCCTTCACATCAGGTAGCCAAAGTATAGGAGCTTCAGGATCAGCATGAGTCCGTCCAATGAATATTCAGGGTTGACTTCCTTTAGGATTGACTGGTCTGTTCTCCTTGCAGTCCAAGTCCTCTCAAGGGTATCCGTGAACCCTGAAACCTTGCTCTACTCACTAATTAATTGTAATAGCTCTTTTCTACGTCCCACTGGACTTCATCCATAGACAATCATTTTGTCTGTAAATAAATACACAGTTCTTTCTTTCTTTCCAATTTATGCGTTTTAACTGATTTCTTTTAAAATGAAAGCTCCAACACTTTGGCCACCTGATTTGAAGAGGTGACTCACTGGCAAAGCCCCTAATGCTGGGAACGATTGAAGGCAGGAAGATAAGGGGACGATGGAGGATGAGATGGTTGGATGGCTATTAAAAAGAACACACTGGAATCAGCTCTAACGAGGTGGATGAAACTGGAGCCTTTTATACAGGGTGAAGTAAGTCACAAAGAAAAACGCCAATACGGTATAGTAATGCATATATGTCGAATTTAGCAAGATGGTAAGGATGACCCTATATGCAAGACAGCAAAAGAGACACCGAGATAAAGAACAGGCTGTTGGGCTGTTTGGGAGAAGGCGAGGGTGGGATGATTTGAGACAATCGCATTGAAACATGTATATTACCACACGAGAAATAGATCGTCAGTCCAGGTTCGATGCGTGAGACAGGGCGCTCAGGGCCGGTGCACCGGGATGACCCTGAGGAATTGGATAGGGAGGGAAGTGGGAGTGGGATTCAGAATGTGGGACACATGTACACACATGGCTGACTCATGTCAATGTATGGCAAAAACCAGAACAATATTGTAAAGTAATGAGCCTCCAATTTAAATAAATAAATAAATGTAAAAAGAGGAAAGCCAAAAACATTTGCAAAAATAGATGAAATCAACAAATTCCTTGAATGACCAAAATTCCCAAAACTAACTCAAAAAGAAAGTGAAAACCCTAGATAATCCCTAGGTCTATCAAAGATTTGGAACAGAAAACTCCAGGCCCATGTGACTTAAGTAGTGAATCCTATGAAATACATAAAGGAGAAATATCACCAAACCCATACAAATTCTTTCATAGAGGAGATTTAACAGTTCTCAAATCATTATGGGGCCAGCCTTCCACAATACCAAAATTGGATGAAGACACTGCAAGAAAAGAAAATTATAGAACAATATTCTTCATTAAGCAAAAAAAAAAATGAAATGTTAGCAAAATTAATCCAGCAATATATAAAGCATTAGGACCAAAAAAGATCTATCCCAAGAATGAAGGATTGGTTATGCATTAAAATATCTTCAACCAGCGTTATTCATCACATGAAGAAAACACAGGAGAAAACCCATACGATCATTTGGATAGATGCCGCAAAAGCATTTGACGATATTCGAGAACCACTATCTTAAAAACTCTTGGAAACCTAGGACTACAAACAGACTTTCTTAATCTGATCAAGGTCACCTACAAAACTCCTACAACTAAAGGTGATAATGGAGGAAAATCGAATCCCTACACTGTGGGTGGGGACGGCTGCTGGCCTTCGATTTGGAGGCCACCGAGAGGCCTATCCAGCCAGGCAGTGAGGATCAAGCGGACTGATTGAAGTAACCTGTCCCCTCCTCGGGCAGTGGCCCTGATCCACTCGCCTCCCGTGGCACCAGTGGTTCCCCGGCAGACGCACACCCCCTATCAGAGAGTGGCGCCCGAGCCCCGTCATCGCCCCCAGCAGCACTGTGTCTGTTGACTTGACCCCTTCCAGACACAGACATAGACCAGCACCCAGCAGGCCAGCAGACACAGGGTCACCTTCCAGTTGAGGGCACCTGGCAGCTACAGCCCTCCGGAGAGCTACACGACCTTGTTCCTGGAGAGGGAAGGCCCGTGAGAGTTGTGCCAGCAGAGGCCATGCGACTAGGGGTTTCCTGGAGGCCACTGTCCTTCCGGCAGCCCTGTGTGAGGCTGTTCGCACCGGTGCTTCTGGCGGGTCTGGGTAAGCCCCTAGCCTGGACTCCATGCCGTCTGTGTGCCTGCAGCCCCAAGAGGCCCAGCCCCATGCCATCTCCAGTGAGTCCAACAGTAGTCCTCGCTTCCCTCCTCAGGCAGCTAAGCACAGTCCACTCCGCATCCCTAGTCTCAGGACTCCAGGACCGGTTCCCCGTCCACCACCATGCAAAGGCACCTGCGCATGAACAAAGCACACAGAGATGCCAATCTGCATGCCTCTGACACGTGCTCTCTGTCTCACACACACACACGCACACCCCCCCCCCATGTGCATGACCCTGTGCACAAACACACTTATACTCCCATGTGCATGCACCTGACCACATGCTCTCTCACACACAGGTACACACACATGTGCTAGCACCTGTGCATAGGCACTGCCTATCTTTCTCGGGCACACACACACACACACACAGACATGGACAGGCAGATGCCCATGTGTTGCACCTACCTAGAGACACACGAATGCACACGTCAGCTCCGTGTGGGACACCAGAGGGACAGACCAGGCGTGACACAAAGGGGCCCCACTGCCTTCCGGAAGTTGATGACAAGGATCTGCGCTCAGCAGGATGGTCACCTGTGAGCGTGGCCAGGTTGGCAACGGCACAGACTTGGAGGTGCACAGGGACCAGGGCTCACTTGGGGTTTGCAGGCTTGGACCAGAAACAGTCACGTGCGCTGCAGAGTGTGGCAGTGTCTGCCTGACCATGCGCACTAAGGAGGTGCCCCCCCACCCCCCTCCCCCACACACACACCCAGAGGCATCACCACTAAGCCGTTTACCAGGTCTCCGGGCCAAGGCAGGGCTGACTTAGAGCACCCAGACCACATGGGTGTGTGTCCGCACAGGCGGAAGGGGGCGACACGGCACACTAACGCATGAAATTTTAGCCGGGGGCGTCCATTGCCCGAGAGCCTGCAGTCACCGCGGGAACGAATGTTCGGTGGGAACCAATCGAGAGGCAGGACCAGGGTGAGTGTGCGCAGGCGCTCTGCCTATGCTGAGCTGCAGGTCGCAGTACACGCCTGGGTTCTGTAGGGAGGGTTCAGTCTTTCCGGCTGCGGAGGGAGCGGGAGACGGTTCAAGATGGAGTCCGACGCGCACGGTGGAGGAGCCAGCAGGGCAGCCGATGAACACCCAGGTGCCGTGGAATTTGCAGTGGGCACAGCACGTGGTAGCTGCAGCCAGCCGGGTGGTGCTGGTGGCCAGGATGACCCTGACGACCCAGCTGGCCCTGGTGATGCCGTCAGCCGTGGAGTTCATGGAGGCGCTGGTGACCTGGCTGGTCCCAGAGGCCCCAGCGCTGCAGGAGAGTCAGGTGGTGCAGCTGCTGCCATTCCGCACATCCCGGGGCCATCACACGCTCCAGGGCCTGGTGGAGATACTCCACCTGGAGCCGCAGTTCTGAGTAATCGAGCCATCCAGTTGTATCCTATTCCAGGAACCCCAGCGGGCCAGGCGGCCGCGGGGGCCAGGATGTGAGCTAGGGGTGGTTTGGCGGGGGCGGGGGCGGGGTGGGGGGGCGGTTACAAGTGGTGCTAAAGTGTAGGAGGAGCGAACTCTGGGGGGCTGGAGGATATGGGTGAGGGGTGGTCTGGCTGTGAGGGGAAGACAGTGAGGAAAAGCACCCTGAAGGGAACCAGAGAGTCGGGAGGTGATATCCACGGTGTCTGCCAGTGGCCTTGTGGTAGAATGCGTGTTTCCGTGAGCAGGGAGCCTGTCGTACAGGCAAAATGAATAGTGTGGATGGTGGTGAGGAAAAGCAACCTGAAGGGTCCCAGAGGGTCGTGCAGTGATATCCGGGGTGTAACTCAGGGTATAGGCTGAGAGGTCCGGACTTTCTAGGCGGCCTCCTTGTGGGAGAAAGCGGGTCTCAGTGGGCAGGGATCCCGACGTACAGGCAAAATGAGAAATGCGGTTGGTGCCTTAACCTCATGTCCACCAGCAGCCTCACTGTGCCTTTCGCATCATACGTGGATGCGGGCCTTGCCCGCCACTTCCTGACTGTACGTACCCAACTGCGAGGGCCGATTCGGAAGGAGCTCGACGTTAATGGCCGCATGCTGGTTCTGTGAGTTCTAAAGGGGTCCAGGGCCGGGGAGAGGGTGGTGGGTGGTGGGTGGTGACCAAGGCCAGTCTGGGCCCAGGAGGAGCCATAACGGACGGTTAAGCCTAAAGGAAAAGTGTGGTGCTCTGGGCTTGTCGGTGTGCGGGAACGGAGGGAGGACGTGCTCCTCTTCCTCCTTCTCGGAGGAAAGTTGAATGACATTTTCCCTCCCTTTCAGCCGATTGACTGCTGAAGACCCTGGCCTGCTCCAGAACTCCATCGTCTTCTGTCTGGAGCAGCTTTCCCTGGTGATGCGGTCCTTGCAGCACTTTGGGGGCCGTGTTTCTCGGCACAGAAGAGGGGTTTAAACCTAGCCTATGTGCCCTAGCTTCAGGCGTCGTTCCCCAGGGCGTTGCTTTCTGCAGTACTTTGATCGGGCTTCATCTTATGTCTGTGCTGCTTTTTGGGGCTCAGTGTCTACATAGTTGTTTGGTGATTGTTAACTGCAGAAAATAAAACTGAGCTTTTGTGCTGTCTCTGACTTGATTTTTAGCTTCTGCACTTCCTCATACTGCATGTGTCTTTCAGTTGGAGGGGAGGTTCTGAGATCCAAGTGTTCGAGGACTACAACGTAATTGAAGACAATGTAAGAAGTGGGAGAATAAGAAAGTTGTATACTGTCATTCGGTAATAATTTTGGAGTATTTTATGATTTTATAGTTATATTAAATGTTAAGAGTTACCAGAGGCCTTCCCTGGTGGCTCAGATGGTAAAGAATCTGCCTGCAGTGTGGTAGACCGGGTTCAAACTCCGGGTTGTGAATATCCTCTGGAGAAGGTAATGGCAATCCACTCCAGTATTTTTGCCTGGAGAAATCCTGGACAGTGGAGCTTGCAGGCTACAATTCATGGGCTTGCAAGGAGTTGGACTCCACAGAGCAAGTGCACTTTTCACTTTTCATTTAACACCTGAAGGATGTTGTTTCTTCAGTCTATAATTCATGGCCAACTATTTGTGCCCCCATGGACTGTAGCATACCAGACTCCTTTGTCCTCCACTATCTCCTGGAATTTACTCCAGTTCATGTCCATTGAGTGGGTTATGCTATCTACCCATCTCATCCTCTGTCTCCCCCTTCTCCTGTTGCCTTCAGTCTTCCCCAGCATCAGGGTCTCTTCCAGGTAGTTGGCCCTTCACATCAGGTAGCCAAAGTATAGGAGCTTCAGGATCAGCATGAGTCCGTCCAATGAATATTCAGGGTTGACTTCCTTTAGGATTGACTGGTCTGTTCTCCTTGCAGTCCAAGTCCTCTCAAGGGTATCCGTGAACCCTGAAACCTTGCTCTACTCACTAATTAATTGTAATAGCTCTTTTCTACGTCCCACTGGACTTCATCCATAGACAATCATTTTGTCTGTAAATAAATACACAGTTCTTTCTTTCTTTCCAATTTATGCGTTTTAACTGATTTCTTTTAAAATGAAAGCTCCAACACTTTGGCCACCTGATTTGAAGAGGTGACTCACTGGCAAAGCCCCTAATGCTGGGAACGATTGAAGGCAGGAAGATAAGGGGACGATGGAGGATGAGATGGTTGGATGGCTATTAAAAAGAACACACTGGAATCAGCTCTAACGAGGTGGATGAAACTGGAGCCTTTTATACAGGGTGAAGTAAGTCACAAAGAAAAACGCCAATACGGTATAGTAATGCATATATGTCGAATTTAGCAAGATGGTAAGGATGACCCTATATGCAAGACAGCAAAAGAGACACCGAGATAAAGAACAGGCTGTTGGGCTGTTTGGGAGAAGGCGAGGGTGGGATGATTTGAGACAATCGCATTGAAACATGTATATTACCACACGAGAAATAGATCGTCAGTCCAGGTTCGATGCGTGAGACAGGGCGCTCAGGGCCGGTGCACCGGGATGACCCTGAGGAATTGGATAGGGAGGGAAGTGGGAGTGGGATTCAGAATGTGGGACACATGTACACACATGGCTGACTCATGTCAATGTATGGCAAAAACCAGAACAATATTGTAAAGTAATGAGCCTCCAATTTAAATAAATAAATAAATGTAAAAAGAGGAAAGCCAAAAACATTTGCAAAAATAGATGAAATCAACAAATTCCTTGAATGACCAAAATTCCCAAAACTAACTCAAAAAGAAAGTGAAAACCCTAGATAATCCCTAGGTCTATCAAAGATTTGGAACAGAAAACTCCAGGCCCATGTGACTTAAGTAGTGAATCCTATGAAATACATAAAGGAGAAATATCACCAAACCCATACAAATTCTTTCATAGAGGAGATTTAACAGTTCTCAAATCATTATGGGGCCAGCCTTCCACAATACCAAAATTGGATGAAGACACTGCAAGAAAAGAAAATTATAGAACAATATTCTTCATTAAGCAAAAAAAAAAATGAAATGTTAGCAAAATTAATCCAGCAATATATAAAGCATTAGGACCAAAAAAGATCTATCCCAAGAATGAAGGATTGGTTATGCATTAAAATATCTTCAACCAGCGTTATTCATCACATGAAGAAAACACAGGAGAAAACCCATACGATCATTTGGATAGATGCCGCAAAAGCATTTGACGATATTCGAGAACCACTATCTTAAAAACTCTTGGAAACCTAGGACTACAAACAGACTTTCTTAATCTGATCAAGGTCACCTACAAAACTCCTACAACTAAAGGTGATAATGGAGGAAAATCGAATCCCTACACTGTGGGTGGGGACGGCTGCTGGCCTTCGATTTGGAGGCCACCGAGAGGCCTATCCAGCCAGGCAGTGAGGATCAAGCGGACTGATTGAAGTAACCTGTCCCCTCCTCGGGCAGTGGCCCTGATCCACTCGCCTCCCGTGGCACCAGTGGTTCCCCGGCAGACGCACACCCCCTATCAGAGAGTGGCGCCCGAGCCCCGTCATCGCCCCCAGCAGCACTGTGTCTGTTGACTTGACCCCTTCCAGACACAGACATAGACCAGCACCCAGCAGGCCAGCAGACACAGGGTCACCTTCCAGTTGAGGGCACCTGGCAGCTACAGCCCTCCGGAGAGCTACACGACCTTGTTCCTGGAGAGGGAAGGCCCGTGAGAGTTGTGCCAGCAGAGGCCATGCGACTAGGGGTTTCCTGGAGGCCACTGTCCTTCCGGCAGCCCTGTGTGAGGCTGTTCGCACCGGTGCTTCTGGCGGGTCTGGGTAAGCCCCTAGCCTGGACTCCATGCCGTCTGTGTGCCTGCAGCCCCAAGAGGCCCAGCCCCATGCCATCTCCAGTGAGTCCAACAGTAGTCCTCGCTTCCCTCCTCAGGCAGCTAAGCACAGTCCACTCCGCATCCCTAGTCTCAGGACTCCAGGACCGGTTCCCCGTCCACCACCATGCAAAGGCACCTGCGCATGAACAAAGCACACAGAGATGCCAATCTGCATGCCTCTGACACGTGCTCTCTGTCTCACACACACACACGCACACCCCCCCCCATGTGCATGACCCTGTGCACAAACACACTTATACTCCCATGTGCATGCACCTGACCACATGCTCTCTCACACACAGGTACACACACATGTGCTAGCACCTGTGCATAGGCACTGCCTATCTTTCTCGGGCACACACACACACACACACAGACATGGACAGGCAGATGCCCATGTGTTGCACCTACCTAGAGACACACGAATGCACACGTCAGCTCCGTGTGGGACACCAGAGGGACAGACCAGGCGTGACACAAAGGGGCCCCACTGCCTTCCGGAAGTTGATGACAAGGATCTGCGCTCAGCAGGATGGTCACCTGTGAGCGTGGCCAGGTTGGCAACGGCACAGACTTGGAGGTGCACAGGGACCAGGGCTCACTTGGGGTTTGCAGGCTTGGACCAGAAACAGTCACGTGCGCTGCAGAGTGTGGCAGTGTCTGCCTGACCATGCGCACTAAGGAGGTGCCCCCCACCCCCCTCCCCCACACACACACCCAGAGGCATCACCACTAAGCCGTTTACCAGGTCTCCGGGCCAAGGCAGGGCTGACTTAGAGCACCCAGACCACATGGGTGTGTGTCCGCACAGGCGGAAGGGGGCGACACGGCACACTAACGCATGAAATTTTAGCCGGGGGCGTCCATTGCCCGAGAGCCTGCAGTCACCGCGGGAACGAATGTTCGGTGGGAACCAATCGAGAGGCAGGACCAGGGTGAGTGTGCGCAGGCGCTCTGCCTATGCTGAGCTGCAGGTCGCAGTACACGCCTGGGTTCTGTAGGGAGGGTTCAGTCTTTCCGGCTGCGGAGGGAGCGGGAGACGGTTCAAGATGGAGTCCGACGCGCACGGTGGAGGAGCCAGCAGGGCAGCCGATGAACACCCAGGTGCCGTGGAATTTGCAGTGGGCACAGCACGTGGTAGCTGCAGCCAGCCGGGTGGTGCTGGTGGCCAGGATGACCCTGACGACCCAGCTGGCCCTGGTGATGCCGTCAGCCGTGGAGTTCATGGAGGCGCTGGTGACCTGGCTGGTCCCAGAGGCCCCAGCGCTGCAGGAGAGTCAGGTGGTGCAGCTGCTGCCATTCCGCACATCCCGGGGCCATCACACGCTCCAGGGCCTGGTGGAGATACTCCACCTGGAGCCGCAGTTCTGAGTAATCGAGCCATCCAGTTGTATCCTATTCCAGGAACCCCAGCGGGCCAGGCGGCCGCGGGGGCCAGGATGTGAGCTAGGGGTGGTTTGGCGGGGGCGGGGGCGGGGTGGGGGGCGGTTACAAGTGGTGCTAAAGTGTAGGAGGAGCGAACTCTGGGGGGCTGGAGGATATGGGTGAGGGGTGGTCTGGCTGTGAGGGGAAGACAGTGAGGAAAAGCACCCTGAAGGGAACCAGAGAGTCGGGAGGTGATATCCACGGTGTCTGCCAGTGGCCTTGTGGTAGAATGCGTGTTTCCGTGAGCAGGGAGCCTGTCGTACAGGCAAAATGAATAGTGTGGATGGTGGTGAGGAAAAGCAACCTGAAGGGTCCCAGAGGGTCGTGCAGTGATATCCGGGGTGTAACTCAGGGTATAGGCTGAGAGGTCCGGACTTTCTAGGCGGCCTCCTTGTGGGAGAAAGCGGGTCTCAGTGGGCAGGGATCCCGACGTACAGGCAAAATGAGAAATGCGGTTGGTGCCTTAACCTCATGTCCACCAGCAGCCTCACTGTGCCTTTCGCATCACACGTGGATGCGGGCCTTGCCCGCCACTTCCTGACTGTACGTACCCAACTGCGAGGGCCGATTCGGAAGGAGCTCGACGTTAATGGCCGCATGCTGGTTCTGTGAGTTCTAAAGGGGTCCAGGGCCGGGGAGAGGGTGGTGGGTGGTGGGTGGTGGCCAAGGCCAGTCTGGGCCCAGGAGGAGCCATAACGGACGGTTAAGCCTAAAGGAAAAGTGTGGTGCTCTGGGCTTGTCGGTGTGCGGGAACGGAGGGAGGACGTGCTCCTCTTCCTCCTTCTCGGAGGAAAGTTGAATGACATTTTCCCTCCCTTTCAGCCGATTGACTGCTGAAGACCCTGGCCTGCTCCAGAACTCCATCGTCTTCTGTCTGGAGCAGCTTTCCCTGGTGATGCGGTCCTTGCAGCACTTTGGGGGCCGTGTTTCTCGGCACAGAAGAGGGGTTTAAACCTAGCCTATGTGCCCTAGCTTCAGGCGTCGTTCCCCAGGGCGTTGCTTTCTGCAGTACTTTGATCGGGCTTCATCTTATGTCTGTGCTGCTTTTTGGGGCTCAGTGTCTACATAGTTGTTTGGTGATTGTTAACTGCGGAAAATAAAACTGAGCTTTTGTGCTGTCTCTGACTTTATTTTTAGCTTCTGCACTTCCTCATACTGCATGTGTCTTTCAGTTGGAGGGGAGGTTCTGAGATCCAAGTGTTCGAGGACTACAACGTAATTGAAGACAATGTAAGAAGTGGGAGAATAAGAAAGTTGTATACTGTCATTCGGTAATAATTTTGGAGTATTTTATGATTTTATAGTTATATTAAATGTTAAGAGTTACCAGAGGCCTTCCCTGGTGGCTCAGATGGTAAAGAATCTGCCTGCAGTGTGGTAGACCGGGTTCAAACTCCGGGTTGTGAATATCCTCTGGAGAAGGTAATGGCAATCCACTCCAGTATTTTTGCCTGGAGAAATCCTGGACAGTGGAGCTTGCAGGCTACAATTCATGGGCTTGCAAGGAGTTGGACTCCACAGAGCAAGTGCACTTTTCACTTTTCATTTAACACCTGAAGGATGTTGTTTCTTCAGTCTATAATTCATGGCCAACTATTTGTGCCCCCATGGACTGTAGCATACCAGACTCCTTTGTCCTCCACTATCTCCTGGAATTTACTCCAGTTCATGTCCATTGAGTGGGTTATGCTATCTACCCATCTCATCCTCTGTCTCCCCCTTCTCCTGTTGCCTTCAGTCTTCCCCAGCATCAGGGTCTCTTCCAGGTAGTTGGCCCTTCACATCAGGTAGCCAAAGTATAGGAGCTTCAGGATCAGCATGAGTCCGTCCAATGAATATTCAGGGTTGACTTCCTTTAGGATTGACTGGTCTGTTCTCCTTGCAGTCCAAGTCCTCTCAAGGGTATCCGTGAACCCTGAAACCTTGCTCTACTCACTAATTAATTGTAATAGCTCTTTTCTACGTCCCACTGGACTTCATCCATAGACAATCATTTTGTCTGTAAATAAATACACAGTTCTTTCTTTCTTTCCAATTTATGCGTTTTAACTGATTTCTTTTAAAATGAAAGCTCCAACACTTTGGCCACCTGATTTGAAGAGGTGACTCACTGGCAAAGCCCCTAATGCTGGGAACGATTGAAGGCAGGAAGATAAGGGGACGATGGAGGATGAGATGGTTGGATGGCTATTAAAAAGAACACACTGGAATCAGCTCTAACGAGGTGGATGAAACTGGAGCCTTTTATACAGGGTGAAGTAAGTCACAAAGAAAAACGCCAATACGGTATAGTAATGCATATATGTCGAATTTAGAAAGATGGTAAGGATGACCCTATATGCAAGACAGCAAAAGAGACACCGAGATAAAGAACAGGCTGTTGGGCTGTTTGGGAGAAGGCGAGGGTGGGATGATTTGAGACAATCGCATTGAAACATGTATATTACCACACGAGAAATAGATCGTCAGTCCAGGTTCGATGCGTGAGACAGGGCGCTCAGGGCCGGTGCACCGGGATGACCCTGAGGAATTGGATAGGGAGGGAAGTGGGAGTGGGATTCAGAATGTGGGACACATGTACACACATGGCTGACTCATGTCAATGTATGGCAAAAACCAGAACAATATTGTAAAGTAATGAGCCTCCAATTTAAATAAATAAATAAATGTAAAAAGAGGAAAGCCAAAAACATTTGCAAAAATAGATGAAATCAACAAATTCCTTGAATGACCAAAATTCCCAAAACTAACTCAAAAAGAAAGTGAAAACCCTAGATAATCCCTAGGTCTATCAAAGATTTGGAACAGAAAACTCCAGGCCCATGTGACTTAAGTAGTGAATCCTATGAAATACATAAAGGAGAAATATCACCAAACCCATACAAATTCTTTCATAGAGGAGATTTAACAGTTCTCAAATCATTATGGGGCCAGCCTTCCACAATACCAAAATTGGATGAAGACACTGCAAGAAAAGAAAATTATAGAACAATATTCTTCATTAAGCAAAAAAAAAATGAAATGTTAGCAAAATTAATCCAGCAATATATAAAGCATTAGGACCAAAAAAGATCTATCCCAAGAATGAAGGATTGGTTATGCATTAAAATATCTTCAACCAGCGTTATTCATCACATGAAGAAAACACAGGAGAAAACCCATATGATCATTTGGATAGATGCCGCAAAAGCATTTGACAATATTCGAGAACCACTATCTTAAAAACTCTTGGAAACCTAGGACTACAAACAGACTTTCTTAATCTGATCAAGGTCACCTACAAAACTCCTACAACTAAAGGTGATAATGGAGGAAAATCGAATCCCTACACTGTGGGTGGGGACGGCTGCTGGCCTTCGATTTGGAGGCCACCGAGAGGCCTATCCAGCCAGGCAGTGAGGATCAAGCGGACTGACTGAAGTAACCTGTCCCCTCCTCGGGCAGTGGCCCTGATCCACTCGCCTCCCGTGGCACCAGTGGTTCCCCGGCAGACGCACACCCCCTATCAGAGAGTGGCGCCCGAGCCCCGTCATCGCCCCCAGCAGCACTGTGTCTGTTGACTTGACCCCTTCCAGACACAGACATAGACCAGCACCCAGCAGGCCAGCAGACACAGGGTCACCTTCCAGTTGAGGGCACCTGGCAGCTACAGCCCTCCGGAGAGCTACAAGACCTTGTTCCTGGAGAGGGAAGGCCCGTGAGAGTTGTGCCAGCAGAGGCCATGCGACTAGGGGTTTCCTGGAGGCCACTGTCCTTCCGGCAGCCCTGTGTGAGGCTGTTCGCACCGGTGCTTCTGGCGGGTCTGGGTAAGCCCCTAGCCTGGACTCCATGCCGTCTGTGTGCCTGCAGCCCCAAGAGGCCCAGCCCCATGCCATCTCCAGTGAGTCCAACAGTAGTCCTCGCTTCCCTCCTCAGGCGGCCAAGCACAGTCCACTCCGCATCCCTAGTCTCAGGACTCCAGGACCGGTTCCCCATCCACCACCATGCAAAGGCACCTGCGCGTGAACAAAGCACACAGAGATGCCAATCTGCATGCCTCTGACACGTGCTCTCTGTCTCACACACACACACGCACACCCCCCCCCATGTGCATGACCCTGTGCACAAACACACTTATACTCCCATGTGCATGCACCTGACCACATGCTCTCTCACACACAGGTACACACACATGTGCTAGCACCTGTGCATAGGCACTGCCTATCTTTCTCGGGCACACACACACACACACAGACATGGACAGGCAGATGCCCATGTGTTGCACCTTCCTAGAGACACACGAATGCACACGTCAGCTACGTGTGGGACACCAGAGGGACAGACCAGGCGTGACACCAAGGGGCCCCACTGCCTTCCGGAAGTTGATGACAAGGATCTGCGCTCAGCAGGATGGTCACCTGTGAGCGTGGCCAGGTTGGCAACGGCACAGACTTGGAGGTGCACAGGGACCAGGGCTCACTTGGGGTTTGCAGGCTTGGACCAGAAACAGTCACGTGCGCTGCAGAGTGTGGCAGTGTCTGCCTGACCATGCGCACTAAGGAGGTGCCCCCCACCCCCCTCCCCCACACACACACCCAGAGGCATCACCACTAAGCCGTTTACCAGGTCTCCGGGCCAAGGCAGGGCTGACTTAGAGCACCCAGACCACATGGGTGTGTGTCCGCACAGGCGGAAGGGGGCGACACGGCACACTAACGCATGAAATTTTAGCCGGGGGCATCCATTGCCCGAGAGCCTGCAGTCATCGCGGGAACGAATGTTCGGTGGGAACCAATCGAGAGGCAGGACCAGGGTGAGTGTGCGCAGGCGCTCTGCCTATGCTGAGCTGCAGGTCGCAGTACACGCCTGGGTTCTGTAGGAAGGGTTCAGTCTTTCCGGCTGCGGAGGGAGCGGGAGAGGGTTCAAGATGGAGTCCGACGCGCACGGTGGAGGAGCCAGCAGGGCAGCCGATGAACACCCAGGTGCCGTGGAATTTGCAGTGGGCACAGCATGTGGTAGCTGCAGCCAGCCGGGTGGTGCTGGTGGCCAGGATGACCCTGACGACCCAGCTGGCCCTGGTGATGCCGTCAGCCGTGGAGTTCATGGAGGCGCTGGTGACCTGGCTGGTCCCAGAGGCCCCAGCGCTGCAGGAGAGTCAGGTGGTGCAGCTGCTGCCATTCCGCACATCCCGGGGCCATCACACGCTCCAGGGCCTGGTGGAGATACTCCACCTGGAGCCGCAGTTCTGAGTAATCGAGCCGTCCAGTTGTATCCTATTCCAGGAACCCCAGCGGGCCAGGCGGCCGCGGGGGCCAGGATGTGAGCTAGGGGTGGTTTGGCGGGGGCGGGGGCGGGGTGGGGGGACGGTTACAAGTGGTGCTAAAGTGTAGGAGGAGCGTACTCTGGGGGGCTGGAGGATATGGGTGAGGGGTGGTCTGGCTGTGAGGGGAAGATAGTGAGGAAAAGCACCCTGAAGGGAACCAGAGAGTCGGGAGGGCATATCCACGGTGTCTGCCAGTGGCCTTGTGGTAGAATGCGTGTTTCCGTGAGCAGGGAGCCTGTCGTACAGGCAAAATGAATAGTGTGGATGGTGGTGAGGAAAAGCAACCTGAAGGGTCCCAGAGGGTCGTGCAGTGATATCCGGGGTGTAACTCAGGGTATAGGCTGAGAGGTCCGGACTTTCTAGGCGGCCTCCTTGTGGGAGAAAGCGGGTCTCAGTGGGCAGGGATCCCGACGTACAGGCAAAATGAGAAATGCGGTCAGTGCCTTAACCTCATGTCCACCAGCAGCCTCACTGTGCCTTTCGCATCACACGTGGATGCGGGCCTTGCCCGCCACTTCCTGACTGTACGTACCCAACTGCGAGGGCCGATTCGGAAGGAGCTCGACGTTAATGGCCGCATGCTGGTTCTGTGAGTTCTAAAGGGGTCCAGGGCCGGGGAGAGGGTGGTGGGTGGTGGGTGGTGGCCAAGGCCAGTCTGGGCCCAGGAGGAGCCATAATGGACGGTTAAGCCTAAAGGAAAAGTGTGGTGCTCTGGGCTTGTCGGTGTGCGGGAACAGAGGGAGGACGTGCTCCTCTTCCTCCTTCTCGGAGGAAAGTTGAATGACATTTTCCCTCCCTTTCAGCCGATTGACTGCTGAGGACCCTGGCCTGCTCCAGAACTCCATCGTCTTCTGTCTGGAGCAGCTTTCCCTGGTGATGCGGTCCTTGCAGCACTTTGGGGGCCGTGTTTCTCGGCACAGAAGAGGGGTTTAAACCTAGCCTATGTGCCCTAGCTTCAGGCGTCGTTCCCCAGGGCGTTGCTTTCTGCAGTACTTTGATCGGGCTTCATCTTATGTCTGTGCTGCTTTTTGGGGCTCAGTGTCTACATAGTTGTTTGGTGATTGTTAACTGCGGAAAATAAAACTGAGCTTTTGTGCTGTCTCTGACTTTATTTTTAGCTTCTGCACTTCCTCATACTGCATGTGTCTTTCAGTTGGAGGGGAGGTTCTGAGATCCAAGTGTTCGAGGACTACAACGTAATTGAAGAAAATGTAAGAAGTGGGAGAGTAAGAAAGTTGTATACTGTCATTCGGTAATAATTTTGGAGTATTTTATGATTTTATAGTTATATTAAATGTTAAGAGTTACCAGAGGCCTTCCCTGGTGGCTCAGATGGTAAAGAATCTGCCTGCAGTGTGGTAGACCGGGTTCAAACTCCGGGTTGTGAATATCCTCTGGAGAAGGTAATGGCAATCCACTCCAGTATTTTTGCCTGGAGAAATCCTGGACAGTGGAGCTTGGAGGCTACAATTCATGGGCTTGCAAGGAGTTGGACTCCACAGAGCAAGTGCACTTTTCACTTTTCATTTAACACCTGAAGGATGTTGTTTTTTCAGTCTATAATTCATGGCCAACTATTTGTGCCCCCATGGACTGTAGCATACCAGACTCCTTTGTCCTCCACTATCTCCTGGAATTTACTCCAGTTCATGTCCATTGAGCGGGGTTATGCTATCTACCCATCTCATCCTCTGTCTCCCCCTTCTCCTGTTGCCTTCAGTCTTCCCCAGCATCAGGGTCTCTTCCAGGTAGTTGGCCCTTCACATCAGGTAGCCAAAGTATAGGAGCTTCAGGATCAGCATGAGTCCGTCCAATGAATATTCAGGGTTGACTTCCTTTAGGATTGACTGGTCTGTTCTCCTTGCAGTCCAAGTCCTCTCAAGGGTATCCGTGAACCCTGAAACCTTGCTCTACTCACTAATTAATTGTAATAGCTCTTTTCTACGTCCCACTGGACTTCATCCATAGACAATCATTTTGTCTGTAAATAAATACACACTTCTTTCTTTCTTTCCAATTTATGTGTTTTAACTGATTTCTTTTAAAATGAAAGCTCCAACACTTTGGCCACCTGATTTGAAGAGGTGACTCACTGGCAAAGCCCCTAATGCTGGGAACGATTGAAGGCAGGAAGATAAGGGGACGATGGAGGATGAGATGGTTGGATGGCTATTAAAAAGAACACACTGGAATCAGCTCTAACGAGGTGGATGAAACTGGAGCCTTTTATACAGGGTGAAGTAAGTCACAAAGAAAAACGCCAATACGGTATAGTAATGCATATATGTCGAATTTAGAAAGATGGTAAGGATGACCCTATATGCAAGACAGCAAAAGAGACACCGAGATAAAGAACAGGCTGTTGGGCTGTTTGGGAGAAGGCGAGGGTGGGATGATTTGAGACAATCGCATTGAAACATGTATATTACCACACGAGAAATAGATCGTCAGTCCAGGTTCGATGCGTGAGACAGGGCGCTCAGGGCCGGTGCACCGGGATGACCCTGAGGAATTGGATAGGGAGGGAAGTGGGAGTGGGATTCAGAATGTGGGACACACGTACACACATGGCTGACTCATGTCAATGTATGGCAAAAACCAGAACAATATTGTAAAGTAATGAGCCTCCAATTAAAATAAATAAACAAATGTAAAAAGAGGAAAGCCAAAAACATTTGCAAAAATAGATGAAATCAACAAATTCCTTGAATGACCAAAATTCCCAAAACTAACTCAAAAAGAAAGTGAAAACCCTAGATAATCCCTAGGTCTATCAAAGATTTGGAACAGAAAACTCCAGGCCCATGTGACTTAAGTAGTGAATCCTATGAAGTACATAAAGGAGAAATATCACCAAACCCATACAAATTCTTTCATAGAGGAGATTTAACAGTTCTCAAATCATTATGGGGCCAGCCTTCCACAATACCAAAATTGGATGAAGACATTGCAAGAAAAGAAAATTATAGAACAATATTCTTCATTAAGCAAAAAAAAATGAAATGTTAGCAAAATTAATCCAGCAATATATAAAGCATTAGGACCAAAAAAGATCTATCCCAAGAATGAAGGATTGGTTATGCATTAAAATATCTTCAACCAGCGTTATTCATCACATGAAGAAAACACAGGAGAAAAACCATATGATCATTTGGATAGATGCCGCAAAAGCATTTGACAATATTCGAGAACCACTATCTTAAAAACTCTTGGAAACCTAGGACTACAAACAGACTTTCTTAATCTGATCCAGGTCACCTACAAAACTCCTACAACTAAAGGTGATAATGGAGGAAAATCGAATCCCTACACTGTGGGTGGGGACGGCTGCTGGCCTTCGATTTGGAGGCCACCGAGAGGCCTATCCAGCCAGGCAGTGAGGATCAAGCGGACTGACTGAAGTAACCTGTCCCCTCCTCGGGCAGTGGCCCTGATCCACTCGCCTCCCGTGGCACCAGTGGTTCCCCGGCAGACGCACACCCCCTATCAGATAGTGGCGCCCGAGCCCCGTCATCGCCCCCAGCAGCACTGTGTCTGTTGACTTGACCCCTTCCAGACACAGAAATAGACCAGCACCCAGCAGGCCAGCAGACACAGGGTCACCTTCCAGTTGAGGGCACCTGGCAGCTACAGCCCTCCGGAGAGCTACAAGACCTTGTTCCTGGAGAGGGAAGGCCCGTGAGAGTTGTGCCAGCAGAGGCCATGCGACTAGGGGTTTCCTGGAGGCCACTGTCCTTCCGGCAGCCCTGTGTGAGGCTGTTCGCACCGGTGCTTCTGGCGGGTCTGGGTAAGCCCCTAGCCTGGACTCCATGCCGTCTGTGTGCCTGCAGCCCCAAGAGGCCCAGCCCCATGCCATCTCCAGTGAGTCCAACAGTAGTCCTCGCTTCCCTCCTCAGGCGGCCAAGCACAGTCCACTCCGCATCCCTAGTCTCAGGACTCCAGGACCGGTTCCCCATCCACCACCATGCAAAGGCACCTGCGCGTGAACAAAGCACACAGAGATGCCAATCTGCATGCCTCTGACACGTGCTCTCTGTCTCACACACACACACGCACCCCCCCCCCATGTGCATGACCCTGTGCACAAACACACTTATACTCCCATGTGCATGCACCTGATCACATGCTCTCTCACACACACAGGTACACACACATGTGCTAGCACCTGTGCATAGGCACTGCCTATCTTTCTCGGGCACACACACACACACAGACATGGACAGGCAGATGCCCATGTGTTGCACCTTCCTAGAGACACACGAATGCACACGTCAGCTACGTGTGGGACACCAGAGGGACAGACCAGGCGTGACGCAAAGGGGCCCCACTGCCTTCCGGAAGTTGATGACAAGGATCTGCGCTCAGCAGGATGGTCACCTGTGAGCGTGGCCAGGTTGGCAACGGCACAGACTTGGAGGTGCACAGGGACCAGGGCTCACTTGGGGTTTGCAGGCTTGGACCAGAAACAGTCACGTGCGCTGCAGAGTGTGGCAGTGTCTGCCTGACCATGCGCACTAAGGAGGTGCCCCCCACCCCCCTCCCCCACACACACACCCAGAGGCATCACCACTAAGCCGTTTACCAGGTCTCCGGGCCAAGGCAGGGCTGACTTAGAGCACCCAGACCACATGGGTGTGTGTCCGCACAGGCGGAAGGGGGCGACACGGCACACTAACGCATGAAATTTTAGCCGGGGGCGTCCATTGCCCGAGAGCCTGCAGTCATCGCGGGAACGAATGTTCGGTGGGAACCAATCGAGTGGCAGGACCAGGGTGAGTGTGCGCAGGCGCTCTGCCTATGCTGAGCTGCACGTCGCAGTACACGCCTGGGTTCTATAGGGAGGCTTCAGTCTTTCCCGCTCCGCAGGTTGGGGGAGAGGGTTCAAGATGGAGTCCGACACTCATGGTGGAGGAGCCAGCAGGGCAGCCAATGAAGACCCAGGTGCCGTGGAATTTGCAACGGGCACAGCACAGGGCAGCCGCAGCGAGCCGGGTGGCGCTGGTGTCCAGGATGACCCTAGAGACCCAGCTTGCCCTGGTTACGCTGTGAGTCGTGGAGTTCATGGAGGCGCTGGTGTCCTGGCTGGTGCCAGAGCCCCCAGCGCTTCAGGAGAGTCAGGTGCCGCAGCCGGTGTTATTCCGCACATCCCGGGGCCATCACACGCTCCTGGGCCTGTTGAAGGCGCTGCACCTGGAGCTGCAGTTCTGAGTAACCGAATCCTCCAGTTGTATCCTATTCCAGGAACCATGGTGGGCCAAGCAGCCGAGCGGCCAATTGTGGACTAGGGGTGGTTTGGGGGGTTGCAAGTGGTTCAAGAATGTAGGAGGAGGGTACTCTGAGGGGCTCGAGGATATGGGTCAGGGGTGGTCTGACTGCCAGTGGAAGATATTGAGGAAAAGCAACCTGAAAGGAACCACAGTGTCGGGCAGTGATATCCAGGGTGTCTGGCGGTGGCCTTGTGGTAGAAGGCATGTTTCCGTGAGCAGGGAGCCTGTCGTACAGGCAAAATGTGTAGTGCGGGTGGTAGTGAGGAAAAGCAACCTGAAGGGTCCCAGAGGGTTGTGCAGTGATATCCAGGGTGTACTCAAGAGTATAGGCTGAGAGGTCCGGACTTTCTAGGCAGCCTCCTTGTGGGAGAAGGCGGGCCTCAGCGAGCAAGGATCCTGACGTACAGGCAAAATGAGAAATGCAGATGGTGCCTTAACCTTATGTCCACCAGAAGCCTCAGTGTGCCTTTCTCATCACACGCGGAAGCGGACCTTGCCCGCCACTTCCTGACTACACGTATTCAATTGCGAGGGCGGATTCGGAAGGAGCTGTACGTTAATGGCCGCATGATGGTTCTGTGAGTTCTAAATGGGTCCAGAGCCGGGGAGAGGGTGGTGGGTGGTGGGTGGTGGCCAAGGCCAGTCTGGGCCCAGGAGGAACCATAATGGACAGTTAAGCCTAAAGGAAAAGTGTGGTGCTCTGGGCTTGTCGGTGTGTGGGAACAGAGGGAGGACGTGCTCCTCTTCCTCCTTCTCGGAGGAAAGTTGAATGACATTTTCCCTCCCTTTCAGCCGATTGACTGCTGAAGACCCTGGCCTGCTCCAGAGGTCCATCGCTTTCTGTCTGGAGCAGCTTTCCCTGGTGATGCGGTCCTTGCAGCACTTTGGGGCCCCTGTTTCTCAGCACCGAAGAGGGGTTTAAACCTAGCCTATGTGCCCTAGCTTCAGGTGGTCTTTCCCCAGGGCATTGCTTTCTGCAGTACTTTGATTGGGCTTCATCTTATGTCTGTGCTGCTTTTTGGGGCTCAGTGTCTACATAGTTGTTTGGTGATTGTTAACTGCGGAAAATAAAACTGAGCTTTTGTGCTGTCTCTGACTTTATTTTTAGCTTCTGCACTTCCTCATACTGCATGTGTCTTTCAGTTGGAGGGGAGGTTCTGAGATCCAGATATTCGAGGACTACAACGTAATTGAAGACAATGTAAGAAGTGGGAGAATAAGAAAGTTGTATACTGTCATTTGGTATTAATTTTGGAATATTTTATGATTTTATAGTTATATTAAATGTTAAGATAAATTACCAGAGGCCTTCCCTGGTGGCTCAGATGGTAAAGAATCTGCCTGCAGTGTGGCAGACCGGGTTCAATCTCTGGGTTGGGAATATCCTCTGGAGAAGGTAATGGCAATCCACTCCAGTATTTTTGCCTGGAGAAATCCTGGACAGTGGAGCTTGCAGGCTACAATTCATGGGCTTGCAAGGAGTTGGACTCCACAAAGCAAGTGCACTTTTCACTTTTCATTTAACACCTGAAGGATGTTGTTTTTCAGTCTGTAATTTATGGCCAACTATTTGTGCCCCCATGGACTGTAGCATACCAGACTCCTTTGTCCTCCACTATCTCCTGGAATTTGCTCAAATTCATGTCCATTGAGTGGGTTATGCTATCTACCCTTCTCATCCTCTGTCTCCCCCTTCTCCTGTTGCCTTCAGTCTTCCCCAGTATCAGGGTATCTTCCAGTTAGTTGGCCCTTCACATCAGGTAGTAAAAGTATAGGTGCTTCAGGATCAGCATCAGACCGTCCAATGAATTTTCAGGGTTGATTTCCTTTAGGATCGACTGGTCTGTTCTTGCAGTCCAATTCTATCAAGAGTATCCTTGTATCCTGAAACCTTGCTAAACTCACTAATTAATTTTAGTACCTCTTTTCTAAGTCCCATTGGACTTCGTACATAGACAATCATTTTGTCTGTAAATAAATACACATTTCTTTCCAATTGATGAATTTTAACTGATTTCTGTTAAAATGAAAGCTCCAACACTTTGGCCACCTGATTTAAAGAGGTGACTCTTGGCACAGACCCTGATGCTGGGAAAGTTTGACGGCAGGAAGAAAAGGGGGCGATGGAGGATGAGATGGTGGATGGCATCAACGACTCGATGGACATGAATTTGAGCAAGTTGCAGGGGATTGTAAAGGACAGGGAATCCTGGAGTGCTGCAGTCCTTGGGTTTGTAAAGAGTTGGACATGACTAAATGAGCGGCAACAGGCAGAGGGAAGATGCTGGTGGGTTGTGTGGTTCGGCCCCTCACCATCTGCTATCTTTGTCTAGTGAGCCCCTTCTGTGGTGCATGCTGGAGAAGTCAAAGTTGCATTGTGGAATGCACATTCTAGATGGGTCCAGGTTGGGCCAGCTAGTTACCCTTGTGCGTGGTGTGGGAGGCAAATGAGATGGGAGTCTCGGTGGCCTTCCTGGGAGGCACAGAGACTCAGAGTAGAGTGCCTGTGTGTGGTGAGAGGTAGGTTGCAGCCCTGGGGGTTCTCTGCTTATGGCAGCTGACTGGGAGCATCTTTTTTTGCAGCCAGGCACTCGGTGGTGGTGGCTTTCTGTTGGTGGCCTATAGTCAACTGTCCTGGGAGTGTGCAGCACAGAGATCAACAAAGGCAGGGCCCCTTCTGTGTGTGGAGATCCCGTTGTTAAAGCTCCAACAGTGCCACCGGAAGCCCGAGGGTGGGAGCCTCTTGAGTGACACCTGCACCTCTGCGCAGCCTCTGGGGGAGCGCAGGGCTGGGGACAGAGGGAACCAGCCCCTCAGGTGGAGGAGTGGCCTGGAAATAGGTGAGAGGATCTTAGAGAGGCCCTGTCATCTCTGGGCCTTGAGATGAGAGGGGTGTTGTTGGCTCAGGAGAAGGAGGGTCCACACCACTGGCCAGGCCAGCTGGGGAAGCCTGGGCCCGCCCACCCAAAAGGGAACACAAGGAGGGGAGGGCACCCCTGAGCGGAATTGGAGAGAAAGTAGAGTGACCATAGGTCACCACAGCTGGTGTCACCTCCACAGCTCCTCTGATTCCAGGAACTTCCTTAGGACGCGTGGCTTTGTCTTGCTTTAATGCTGTTATGTCAGGAAGTCTTACTTTCCTGTTTCCATCTGTCCCTCAGCTGGAGACCTGTGAGGCCTTGGCTGTCACACCTGTCCGTATAGCTAAGGTGGATTATCAGGCAGGAGAGATGTGGTTTCTACGCTTGGTTTGATCAGTCACTGTCTCCCTAACAAAAAGGCTCATGTGAGCATAGATAGGGAAGCCAGTAACACTGGCCTGTGGACTGAGTGTCCGAGTCCCTCTTCCACTCTCAGTTCCCATATTGAAGCCCTAACCCCAGGGGCTGGAGTTTGGAGATGGGCCTTTGAGATGTACTAGGGTCTAGATGAGCTCCTGACGGTGGTGCCTCCATGGTGGGCTCAGTGAGGATGCCCATCATTCCTGACCCCCCACCTTGGGGAAGACCCCTCTTCCTAGAGATCTTACTCTTCCCCTGCTGTGTGTGTTTTACTTTGAGTTTTATTGTGGGGAGGTGTTGGAGGGTGTGGGGGAGGGACATTAACACTTATCACCTTGAGGAGATATTTAGGAGCCTCGGTCAAGGCCTTGGGAGTAGAAACCCACGGTCCTTCTCTCGGTGGCATCTCTGTGTACACTTGGCTGTGTCCATTCCACACAATCTGGGCCCACACAGGAGGGGCCTGTATGCGTAGGCCACTGGGGGGCCCTGAAGGGAGCTTGGTTTCATGAGCGAGTTGAATCCCTCTGGCCTCACGGGGTCTCCCTAGTGGCACATGTGTAGCCAGGCACGTTGGGCAGTAACCAATCTGGTGCGAGGAGGTGCCGTTAAGGGAGTCTGTGCAGGTGCACCTAGCATCCTTTCACAGAAGGGGAAGGACTTCGTGAGGGGCTCAGTCTCTCTTCAGCTCCTGTTGACCTCTAGGAAGGACGTGTGGCGGCCATGGAGTCCTTTGACAGTGGCTCAGGTTTTGTGGGCAGTGGAGAGGGTATTGAAAGAATGTCGCATGATTTTGGAGCCCACAGATCCATGGGAAACTGAGAGCAGGCCACAGATTAGGGCGCTATGGCTGGGGTGAACCCCGAGGTCCTGGGGGCATCAACTGTCCCAGTGCAAAGGGCACAGGCTTTGGCCTTGTGTGGAGCCCCAGGAGGCCCAGTGCTGGAGTTGTATCCTTTCCAAGGAGCCTACAGGTTCACCGGGGCTGTAAGGCAGTGGTTGGCAGAGGAGTGCAGTAAGATGAGCCCTAGAAGCTTCAGAGGCTGTGGGGTAGGGGGTGCCACTGGGGTACAGAAGGGAAGGAAGTCTGGGACCAAAGGAGTCCAAAACTAGCAGCCCATGAGCTGCTGCCAGATGGCCAGGGGGACTTGTGGGTGGCCTGATGGTCTGTGGTGCACAGTTCCCCCAAGGTGACCTGGGGTTAGGAGGGCCTCAGCCAGACCTGGGGGCCAGAACCAGGATGTCCACATGAGCTGGCCCTTAATCAAATATGCCAGCACCCTCTCGGTGTCCTCCCCGTCCTACCTGAATGTGGACGTGGTCAGCAGGTACCTGACCCAGGATGCTGACCTCAGCCCCGAAGCTGTTGAGAGGGAGCTGGTGGTGACTGGCAGTGACCTGATGTTGTTAGTGGACAAAAGAACTGGGGAGGTGGTGGTGCGCCCATCTCTGCCTCTGCCAAGCCCCGCCTTTACACATGCGGAGGCCAAAGGCTTGGTGAGGTGGGGCTGGACCACTGCAGTTGTCACGCTGGATGTCCACATTGATGGACCCACTGGAGAGTGCAAAGCAGGGAGTGCAGCACTTTGTGCCCCCTTCTTTTTGAATTCTCAGCTGGAAAAGGGAGGGTGAGGCCACAAGAATGTCCTGTCCTAAGTGGTGCGCCCTTCCCTAGGCCAGGATTTTTGCATTATTTGCCACTTGATTGGGAGCCTAATTGTTGGCCCCTGCTGGCCATTGAACACCCTCTGACCTCTTGTTTTGACTGGTGCTTCAATACTGGTTACCACAGATAGGAAAACTGAGCTATGTTCTGTGTTTGAGTTTCTTTTCAGCGGCCAGATTTTCTTGCCTCCGTCCTTGAGTGGGAGGGGAGGTTCTGGGTCCAGATAGTCAATCATCACAAAGCAACTGAAGGCAATTTAGGAAACGGAAGAAAATAAAAAGTATTGGGGCCCTGTTGTTCAGCATTGGCCACTGTCTACCTTTTGGAATACTTTGGTAGTTCTGAGTTGTAGGTGTACATTGAATGTATACAACAGTTGTATCAATGAGTAAGGTTTCTAAGGTTTGGGATTAACTGTTTTCTGGGGTTTTCTCATCTAACATCTGAGCTTTACCTCTGTCTAAAACTTCTTCAAACATCGCATTGAACTGATGCGTAAAAGGTGCATTGTAATGTAATTGCTCAAGACTTAAATTCGCCTCAGTTTTACCCCATTATACATAACGTCTCAGTGGGATTCTTGTAGTCTCTGTATGAATGGTTCTGTTTTTAATATAGATTCTGGGAGGTATATCTACAATACAGAATTGCTCTTCAGAAAATGTGCTGCCCCCACCAGAATGCTGTTTTCCTCACACCCGTTTTTACTATTAGATCTGTTTCCTGCCCTAGTCAAACAAACAAAACACCTCAGTTTTCATGAGCAAAGAATCCAGTAACACTAGAATAAAACTTTGTGCTTTACTGGCCCTGTTTTATGCCAAGAAAAGAAAAGTGCTGGAATGATGTGTTAAGTGTTCCCAGGATGAGGGGGGAGGCAGTTAGTGTAATCTTGAGAAAATGTAATTAAAATAAAAAATCGTTTGCAGGCTCTGTGCTAATGCACGTTAACCTGCGTTATCATGTCTAACAGTCATGATACCTCTTGGAGTTGAGGGGCTGAAGCTGAGAGGCTCGGTAACGTTCTTCAGTTCTCTCAGCTAGGATCTCAAATCCAGAGAGAGGCTGGATTTGAATCTATGCCCTTTTGATTCAAGCTTCTACATTTAAAAAATTGGAGGCTAATTACTTACAATATTGTCGTGGTTTTTGCCATACATTGACAAGAATTAGCCATGGGTGTACATGTGTTCTGGAGAAGGCAATGGCACCCCACTCCACTACTCTTGCGTGGAAAATCCCATGGACGGAGGAGCCTGGTAGGCTGCAGTCCATGTGGTCGCTAAGAGTCAGACATGACTGAGCGACTTCACTTTGAAGTTTCACTATCATGCATTGGAGAAGGAAATGGCAACCCACTCCAGTATTCTTGCCTGGAGAATCCCAGGGACGGTGGAGCCTGGTGGGCTGCCGTCTATGGGGTCGCACTGAGTCAGACGCGACTGAAGCGACTTAGCAGCAGCAGCAGCAGCAGTACATGCGTTCCCCATCCTGGACACTCCTCCCACGTCCCTCCCCATCCCATCCCTCAGGGTCATCCCAGTGCACAGGGCCTGAGCACCCTGTCTCATGCATCAAAACTGGACTGGTGATCTATTTCACATATGGTAAAAATACATGTTCCAATGATGTTCTCTAGATGTTCTTTACATCTGTGTCTCTTCTGCTGTCTCACATATAGGGTCAGTGCTACCACCTTTCTAAATGACATATCATATATATGCATTAATATACTTTATTGGTGTTTTTCTTTCTGACTTACTTCACTGTATGATAGGCTCCAGTTTCATCCACCTCATTAAAAGTGATTCAAATTCATTCTTTCTCATAGCTGAGTAATATTCCATTGTGTATGTGTACTTGGCTTTGTTATCCATTCCTCTAAGGATGGACCTCTTGGGTGTTTCCATGTCCTAGCTATTGTACACAACGTTGCTATGAACATTGGGGTACACGTGTCTCTTTCAATTCTGGTTTCCTTGGTGTGTATGCCCAGCAGTGGGATTGCTGGGTCATATGGCAGTTCTATTTCCAGTTGTTTTTTTTTTTTTTTTAACGAATATCCACACTGTTGTCCATAGTGGCTGTACTAGTTTGCATTCCCACCAACAGTGTAAGAGGTTTCCCTTTTCTCCATACCCTCTCCAGCATGTATTGTTTGTACACTTTTTGATAGCACCCATTCTGACCGGCGTGAGATGGTACCTCATTGTGGTTTTGATTTGCATTTCTGTGATAATGAGTGATGTTGGGCATCTTTTCATGTGTTTGTTAGCCATCTGTATGTCTTCTTTGGAGAAATGTCTGTTTAGTTCTTTGGCCCATTTTTTGATTGGGTCGTTTATTTTTCTGGCATTGAGCTACATGAGCTGCTTGTGTACTTTTGAGATTAATTCTTTCTCAGTTGCTTCGATTGCTGTTATTTTTTCCCATTCTGAAGGCTGTCTTTCACCTTGCTTATACTGTCCTTTGTTGTGCAAAAGCGTTTAAGTTTAATTAGGTCCCGTTTGTTTATTTTTGCTTTCATCTCCCTTGCTCTGGGAGGTGGGTCATTGAGGATCCTTTTTGGATTTATGTTATAGAGTGTTTTTCCTATGCTTTCCTCTAATAGATTTATAGTTTCTGGTCTTACATTTATATCTTTAATCCATTTTGAGTTTATTTTTGTGAATGGTGTTAGGGAGTGTTCTAGTTTCATTCTTTTACAAGTGGTTAACCAGTTTTCCCAGCACCATTTGGTAAAGAGAGTGTCCTTTCTTCATTGTATGTTCTTACCTCCTTTGTCAAGATAAGGTGTCCATTGGTACGTGAATTTATCTCTAGGCTTTCAATTCTATTCCATTGATCTGAATTTCTGTCTGTGTGTGAGTACCATACTGTCCTGATGACTGAAGCTTTGTACAATAGCCCGAAGTCAGGCAGGTTGATTCCTCCAGTTCCATTCTTCTTTCTCAAGATTGCTTTGGCTATTCGAGTTATTTTTTTGTATTTCTCTACAAATTGTGAAATTATTTGTTATAGCTCTCTGAAAAATACCATTGAAGCTTCCACTTTTCTTGGCCACGGTACCACACGAGCCTCAGTGCTGCGGCAGGAGACTGGGATAGTGCTTTTCCTGCTGGAGGCTTCAAGGAGCATCTGTGTGAATAATGCAAATGTGGCACTGGGCAAGTGCAAGAACAGTAGATGATGGCATTGAGGAGAAGAAAGGTTGATGAGAAGCCCAGTCCTGACTTTACAGTGGCTTCCCTGTCCTGCGAAGTCCTTTTGAATCTTGAAACTTTGTTTGACCCCTTTGAGGGCGATATACCATAGTGTACCTGCTCCCAGCCACCCTGCCCTCTCTCCTCTCTCTGATTCAGGGACTTAGTAGCTAAGAAATAAAAAGTAGAACACAGTCTTTGCCACCCCAGAAGTCATCGCCACAAAGGCAGAATAAAAACAGGTGTCTTACTGAGCTGGCATGGTACCAGAATCTGATGTACGTCACAGGCAATCTCCTGAGAGATTCCAGAGACAGAGAGAACTCTCAGCCCTCTGTATAGCCAGCAGATCTGACTCCTTACCTACTTCTCCTCATGTAAGAGGACTTCACGCCACCAGGTCTCACTTTTGCTTCATCCTAAGTATGCCCAGCAAGTGCGGTGACTCTTATGTATTAGTTAATTGATGTTTGGGACTTAGATTTGAACCCCACCCCATCTGCTGCCCCTTCCAAATTCATATTTGAAGTCTTTAAATCCAGTATGGCTCTATCTGGGCCTCCCACATGGAGCAGTGGTAAAGAATCCACCTACCAACGCACAGGATGCAAGAGACGGCGGTACAGTCCCTGGGTCGGGAAGATCCCCTGGAGAAGGGCATGGCAACCCATTCCAGTATTCTTGCCTGGAGAATCTTACGGATAGAGGAGCCTGGTGGGCTACAGTCTATGGGGTCGCAAAGAGTCAGACACAACAGACTGTGCACACGCGCACACGCATGCACACACACTCAGCTCTATTTGCAGAAAGGGCTCTCAAGAACATGATTAATGTTACATGAAGTCCTATGAATGGAGCCCTGCCGTAGAGATGATCATATGAAGGAAAGTGAGACAGAAAGACAAGTATCATGTTATATTACTAATATGTGGAATCTAAAATGTGATACAAAAGAATTTATTCACAAAGCAGAAACAGAAGCTTGCAGGTGTAGAAAACAAACTCATGATTATCAAAGGGGAAAGGCTTGGTAGGGACACATTTAGAGTTTGGGATTAGCAGTTACAGACTGCTGTATATGAAATAGAAAAACAATTAGTTTCTACTGTAGAGTGCATAAAGCTATATTCAGTAGCTTATAATTAGCTATAATGGAAAATAATATGAAAAAATATATACAACTGAATTACTTTGCTGTACACCAGAAAATAGCACAACACTGTAAATCAAATATACTTCAAATTTCTACCAAAAGAATGAGGCCTTGGTCTCACAAGCATTCGTCTGACTGTGCACACTTGCACATGCACACATAAACAAACACTTCCGTGTCCTTATAAGAGGACATCTGAGAGCACATGCATTCTCTCTCTCCCTCTCACCGTGCCTCCACCTTTCTTATCTCTCTGTTTCCACATGTGCACTGACGAAAGACCACAAGGCAGTATAGATGGTGGCTGTCTACAGCCTAGAAAAAGGGTCCTCACTGGAAGCCAAATTTACTGGCTCCCTGATTGTGAACTTATAGCCTCCAGAACTGTGAGAGAATAAGTTTCAGTTCTTTAGTCCACCCAGTGTGGATCAGGGGAGTGATTCAGCATCTTGTTACAGCATCTAAAGCATACTAATCCAGTTGGTTTATACTAGTGAAATACTAGCTTCTCATCTTTATGACAGGACCCAGTTTCGCAATTGGGAGCCAGGTGCCCACTGAAGTTAGGTGTTTCCTCTCCAATGGAAACTGGGAGAAAGAGAGTGCTGTCTTGATTGATGTTTACATTCCAAAGAGATGTTTCCTAGGTCCTTGAAAAAGACATTTCTGGGTTATAAAGCTGAACAGGAGGTTTTTATGGCCTTGAAAAGTATAGTCGTACTTTCAGGGACTTTCCTGGCAGTCCAGTGGTTAGGCTTCTGAGCTTCAACTGCAGGGCGTACTGGTTCGATCCTGGTCAGGGAAGCAAGATCCTGACTGCAGATCATGGTGCAGTGAGTGCGTGTGTGCTCAGTTGCTCAGTCGTATCCGATTCTCTGTGACCCTCTAGACTGTAGCCCACCAGACTCCTTTATCCTTGGGATTCTCCAGGCAAACATACTGGAGTGGGTTCCCATTTCCTCCTTCATGCTGCAGACAAAACATGAAAAAACAAAATGAAATTATATGCATAGTTTCGAAGGGAGACACAGAAACAACTTATACGTTTCTAAACAAATGATTTAAGGAAAGGAGGGGCCACCTCCCCCCTTATTTTCAACAGGGAATATTGGGGCTCTTAGTTTTAATTTGTGTGTAGTCTTACAGTAGCTCTTTCTACAATCTGGCGCATCCTGCAAACTTGCTAAACTCCATCATTAGACTAGTCGTTCTTTTGGAGACTCCACCAGATTTTCTGTATGGGTGTACATGTCTGCAAATAAAGGCAGTTTTTCTTCTTTCTCTCCAATCTGGATGCTCACATTACATTTATTGCTCCATTTCTCTCATTATGTGTTGGACTCTCCCAGTTTTCTGCATGCCTGGTTAATTTAGATTGGCTATCAGGCATTACGATTTCACCCAGGGTTCTGGGTATTCTTTGTATTCTGAAATATATGCATAAGCTTTGATCTGAGATGCTGTGAAGTGACTTTGAAATAGTTGGAAGCTTTTGATATTTGCTTTGAAGATTTGCTAGGTGGGGCCAGAGCACCTTTCAGTGTCAGTTCAGTCACCCAGTCGTGTCCGACTCTTTATGGCCCCATGGACTACAGCACACCAACTCCCAGAGTTTACTCAAACTCATGCCCATTGAATTGGTGATGCCATCTAACCATCTCGTCCTCGGTTGTCCCCTTTTCCTCCTGCCTTCAGTATTTCCCTGCATCAGGGTCTTTAAAATGAGTCAGTTCTCTGCATCAGGCCGCCCAAGTATTGGAGTTTCAGCTTCAACATCAGTCCATCCCATGAATATTCAGGATTCATTTCCTTTAGGATGGACTGCTTGGATGTCTTTGCAGTCCAAGGGACTCTCAAGAGTCTTCTCCAACACCACAGTTCAAAAGCATCAATTCTTTGGCGCTCAGCTTTCCTTATAGTCCAACTCGCACATCCTTCCTTTCGGTGTAGGATTCATATTTTCCCCACACTACTCAGGCGAGAGTGCTGTGAGCTCTCTGCCCCAGGCCTCCTGAAATTATGAGGTTTCTCACTGTGATCGGTGGGGACAGCCACCAGTCCCTCTCCAGCTTGGGTACTGGGCAGAGTTACCAATTATCCTCTCCAGTGGCCCTTTCCTTAACCTTGAGCACTTTCTTCACAGTCCTGTGGAGGTCAATGGTCTGTGGCAGACTCCAGGGGCCCCTCTCTCCATATGCAGGTTTCTCTCCCACTGTTTGTCCCTTCACTCCCATCTTCTGCCCACCAATCTAGGGCCCTTCGAATTTCAATGCCATTTCCTAAACGCCAGGTATTCATTGGCTTCCACCAGGAAACTCTCTCTCCAGACAGTCAGCTGGGTATAATTGCTGGGCTAACTTGTATACATACCTGTGACTTACTTTTTACATAACTGGAGATTTTATAGTTCTTCATCTCCTACACCTATTTTCCCCACACCCCACCCTTCTGCAAGACACTCATTTGTTCTGTCTCTATGATTCTGCTTTCCTTTTTTTTTTTTTTTTTTAGATTCCACACATAAGAGAGAGCATGCAGTATTTGTCTTCCACCGTCTTGGCTTATTTTGCTCAGCAAAATACCCTCTAGATTCATTCATGTTGTCAAAATGGCAAGATTTCATATTTTATGGCTGAGATATATATGAACTGAGGATGAGATGGTTGGATGGCATCACTGACTCAATGGACACGAGTTTGAGTAAACTCCAGGAGTTGGTGATGGACAGGGAGGCCTGGTGTGCTGCAGTCCATGGGGTCACAAAGAGTTGGACATGACTGAGCGAGTGAACTAAACTGAACCGATACACGCACCACATTTTGTTTGTTCATTCATCTGTTAGCGGATCCTTCTGTTGCTTCCACTTCTTGGCTACTGTAAATAGGACTGCAACAAACATTGGACTTCATATATCTTTTCACATTAGTGCTTTTGTTTTCTTTGAATAAATACTCACATGTGAGATTGCTGGATCATATGACCGTTCAATTTTTAACGTTTTCAGAAACCTCTATACTGTTTTCCATAGTGATTGCATCACTTTACATTCCCAACAGCAACGTACAAGGCTTCCCTTTCTCCACATCCACACCAACACTTGTTATTTGTTGTCCGCCTGGTGACAGCCACTCTGAAAGACTTTGATGATATCACATTGGGGTTTTGATTTGCACTCCCATAGGTATTTGCTCTGGACCTCAGCTTTGTGGTCTGTTACTTCAAGTTAGCAAGAGTACCTACTTGGCAGGGTTGTCATGAGAACTGACTGGTGAGCATGAATTAAGTGGGTAAAATTAGGATACATATGAAGTCAGTATCATGCAAATGTTGGCCACCATTCTTTCTTTGTCTCTTCTTTATTTTTTAATTATGAAAGCATGATAATCTTTTTACAGAAGACTTGGAAAATACAGAACAAAGGTACATATAGTTCTGCGACATATATCACAATTAATTTTCAGTACAGAGATAAGGATTTTTAGTTGGACTTTCAATATCAAACTCTGAAAAATTAATGGAATGAATATACACTAATGTAGAACGATATAGTAGACCTGAAATGCACCATGAACCAATTCAATGTAATTTAGATGTATCTAATTTTCACACATAAGAGTCCCTTGGACTGCAAGGAGATCCAACCAGTCCATTCTGAAGGAGATCAGGCCTGGGAATTCTTTGGAAGGAATGATGCTGAAGCTGAAACTCCAGTACTCTGGCCACCTCATGCGAAGAGTTGACTCATTGGAAAATACTCTGATGCTGGGAGGGATTGGAGGCAGGAGGAGAAGGGGGCTACAGAGGATGAGATGGCTGGATGGCATCACTGACTCGATGGACGGGAGTCTGAGTGAACTCCGGGAGTTGGTGATGGACAGGAAGGCCTGGCGTGCTGCGATTCATGGGGTCGCAAAGAGTCAGACACGACTGAGCGACTGAACTGAACTGAACTGAATTTTCACACAAGAGCAGGATACAAATCCTAAGTACCCACGGGCTATAAACTAGGAGACACTGGAACATACACAGGGACATAAGAACATGAAAGTGAAAGTGTTAGTCACTCAGTTGTGTCCAACTCTTTGTGATCCCATGGACTGTAGCCTAACAGGCTCCTCTGTCCATGGACATGTCCAGGCAAGAATACTGGAGTGGTTTGCTATTTCCCTGTCCATGGGATCTTCCTGAGCCAGGGATCAAACCTGAGTCTCCTGCAATTCGAGCAGATTATTTGCTGTCAGGGAGGCACCAGGGAAACCACCAGGGAATCCCATAGGAACATAAAACCAGGTACAAAAGTTCAAACAGAGTCTGCTGTAATATCACTGGAATTGTTAGAAAGCAATATCAAAAGAGATTTGAAAATAACCCCCATAATTTCAAATGCAGTGTGACATTTACCAAGAGAGATCTTTGACTTAGCCATTGAAAGCCTCAATAGTTGGCCACCATTCTTTACTGTGTTGCTGCTATTGTAGTCATCGCTATGTGTACCAGTTACTGTGGCTGCATAAGAAATTACCCTGAAAAGGTGGTGGCTTAAAACCTGCACAAGTTGTGTGCATAGAGTCTGTGGGTTGTGATGCTCCGTGATGTCTCTCTCCGTGATGTCTGAGGCCTTGGCTGGGAAGGCTGAGGCAGGTGGTCACGGAATCCTCTGGGGGCACACTCACTCACATGTCTGCCACCTGGGATGCACAGAAGGCGGTCTCTGAGGACCAGAGCACTTTAGGGGATCTTGGCTTCCTCCCAGTGCGGTGTCCTCTGGGGATATTGTCTTCCCAGAGGCAGCTCAGGGATCCCACCATCCTGCGACCAGTCCAGAAGCAGCACTGCCATCTGCCACTCGGCCTTGGACGTCATACAGCATCACTTTCTGCCACACTCCCTCAGAACAACCAGTCCCAATCCAGCTTAGACTCAACTGTCGGGGACACGGACCCCACCTCTGTCTGTAGAGAAGGCTGAAAAGCCCACCTCAGCAGAGCACCTGGGCCCGACGGCCATCGTGTCCATTAGCCAGAAAGGCTCCCGGCTACACAGTTAATGATGGTTGTCATGTTTATGTGTGGAGAAAGGTGGGTGAATCCATTCTCTTCACTTGCACAGGGAATGTCCTTTATGAAGGTAGCAGGTAGCTCTGTGGTGTGAGAAAGGTGTTGACTATCCCTGATCAGCCCAGGAGTTTGAGGCATCACCCTCTCCCCCGCTGCCCCTTCTCCTGTCTTCCTCAACACGTGCATCCACTGCCACAGGGTGAAAGGAGCACCTCATGGCAGATTTACGAGTCTTGAGAAGAAAACACCACTCCCCCAGAAGCAGAAGGTGGGAACATCATCTCTTGCCTCATGACATTCCTCATCTAGAAAACAGGGACTATGCCGGCATCTCTATCACAGGATATTCTGAACATTGAATTGTTAAATAAACTCACTCAAAATAGTGCCTGCCCAGCACAAAACAAACCATTCCATTACTCGTAGTGAGGTAAAAATTCACGGGGCACTCAGAGTTTGAGATGACTCTAGAAAGACATATAGAATGCATGGAAAATTAAGTGTTCATGCAGACAATGCTTAAAATTCTCCAAGCCAGGCTTTAGCAATACATGAACTGTGAACTTCCAGATGTTCAAGCTGGTTTTTGAAAAGGCAGTGGAACCAGAGAACAAATTTCCAACATCCACTGGATCATGGAAAAGGCAAGAGAGTTCGAGAATAGCATCTATTTCTGCTTTATTGACTATGCCAAAGCCTTTGACTGTGTGGATCACAATAAACTGTGGAAACTTTTGAAAAATATGGGAATACCAGGCCACCTGATCTGCCTCTTTAGAAACCTGTATGCAGGTCAGGAAGCAACAGTTAGAACTGGACATGGAGCAACAGCCAGGTTCCAAATAGGAAAAGTAGTACAGCAAGGATGTATATTGTCACCCTGCTTATTAACTTATAGGCAGAGTACATCTTGAGAAATGCTGGGCTGGAGGAAGCACAAGCTGGAATCAAGATTGCCAGGAGAAATATCAATAAGTTCAGATATGCAGATGACACCATTCTTATGGCAGAAAGTGAAGAAGAACTAAAGAGCCGCTTGATGAAAGTGAGAGAGGAGAGTGGAAAAAGTGGGCTTAAAGTTCTACAATCAGAAAACTAAGATCATGGCATCTGGTCCCATCATTTCATGTCAAATAGATGTGGAAAAATTGGAAACAATGACTGAATTTATTTTTTTGTGCTCTAAGATCACTGCAGATAGTAACTGCAGCCATGAAATAAAAACTTTCCTTACTCCTTGGAAGGAAAGTTATGACCAACCTAGACGGCATATTAAATAGCAGAGACATTACTTTGTCATAAAAGGTCCGTCTAGTCAAGGCCATGGTTTTTCCAGTGGTCATGTATGGATGTGATAGTTGGACTATAAAGAAAGCTGAGCTCAGAGAATTGATTATTTTAAACTGTGATGTTGAAGAAAACCCTTGAGAGTCCGTTGGACTGCAAGGAGATCCAACCAGTCCATTCTAAAGGAGATCAGTCCTGGGTGTTCATTGGAAGGACTGATGTTGAAGCTTCAACTCCAGTATTTTGGCTACCTGATGTGAAGAGCTGATTGATTTGAAAAGACCCTTATGCTTGGAGGGATTGAGGGTAGGAGGAGAAGGGGACGACAGAGGATGAGGTGGCTGGATGGCATCACCGACTCAATGGACATGGGTTTGGATGGACTCCGGGAGTTGGTGATGGACAGGGAGGTCTGGCATGCTGCGGTTCATGGGGTCGCAAAGACTCGGCCATGACTGAGGGACTGAACTGGACTGAACTGAAGACAGGCTGTCCAACCTTCCCCTCCATGGCCTGGCACACGAGAGTCACTCGGGGACAAGTGGCTGAATGAGCAGATGGGTGTCAGGACAGCAGAAATTTGCGGCTGAGCTGGGCATCTGATAACATCCATCTTGTGGACAGTCCCTTCCCACCTGAAGGTACAGAGAAGACAAGCCACTTTGTCTTGTTTTGACCAAGAAGAAACAACTGTTACTGAGACAAGAGCCTTCTCCAGCCCAGGAGGCTCCTCAGGGTCCCTTTCATGTCCTCGTTCCTCTGACTGTAAACGAAAGGGTTGAACATGGGAGGTACCAGCGCATACAACACCATGGCCACTGACTCCATGGCTGTGTAGGAGGAAGAGGGGAGCAGGGACACCCCAAACAGGGTCCTATAGAATAGTGACACCACAGCAAGGTGGGGACTGCAAGTGGAAAAGGCTTTCAGCTTGTCCTGGGACGACCAAAGTCTCAGGATGGCTGAGAAATTCTGCATGCAGGAGGCAGAGATACAAACAAAGGGAGTGACAAAAAGAAAGCTCCCCATGGTATAAACCACCAACTCACTGAAGCAGACATCTGAGCAGGAGAGCTTTAGCAATGTATAGAGTTCACAGAAGATGTGGTGAATTCAGACACCTTGCGCAGAATGACAGTGTGCTCATGAGGACAGTGTGGATAGGGATAGATGTTTGTGACTATCAGAGCCACAGGCGCTGATGTGATACAGTGTTGGGGGCTCATGGTTGTGGCATAGTGGAGAGGGTGACATATGGCTACAACTCTGTCATAGGCCATCACAGCCAGAGGACGTTGTCCAGCTATGGAAACAGGAAATACATCTGAGTGAGGCACGCCACGTAGGGGATGGATTGGCTCTGGGTTTGGATGTATAGCAGCATTTTTGGTACAGTGAAAGAGGTGAAGCATGTGTCCACGCTGGACAGGGTGTCTATGAAGACTTACACGGGGGTGTAGAGGTTGGAGGTCGAGCCGATGGCGAGCATGATGAGTACAATCCCCACCACAGCAACCAGGTCCATGGACAGGAACAGACAGAAGAGGAGGGGCTGATATTTGGGCACTCCTCCATCTCCAATGCCTCTAATGGCTCTCTACCACATTCCTCTTCCACTGCGGCCTGTGGCCAACCCTGCTCCCCGGGAAGGGCTCTGGAGACCTCCAAGGAAGCCAGAAGAGCCGTGGCCTCCTCAACTCCTTCCATCCCCTCCCAAGCAGATGCTTGAACCCCAAGGAGACTGGGGTCTCGGCCCGCCCCGCCACCAGCTCTATCCGGGCCACCTGGGATCCAATAGTGCTCCTCTGTGGCAGACATGGCAGGAGAGACATGCCAGACAGGGATCCTTCTGCAGTGATGCCTGTGGGGAAGATGGTGGCCGCCAGGCTGAGTGTTGCGCTGAGGAGACGCTGTTGGCAGTGGGACCACAGGGTGGGGGTGGGGACAGCAGAGACGTCGGCTGCCCAGGGAACAGGAGTCTGTGAGTTGCTGGTGTGGGCCCCACAACAGGAATGGTGAGGGCGGGGGGGGGGGGGGGGGAGGGAGGCCCGCAGACCGGCCCACAAAGACGGAAGCTGAGCCGTCGGTGGATAAGGCGCAAAAGACCCTGATGGGCTGGCGACGGTTAGGTGGAGCTGGAAGGGTCAACCGCGACCACTTCCTCCAGCACCAGCTCTAGGCTCATATGCCAGGAGGCAAGGATTGGCCATGACCGCCGTCCAATGAGTGATCAAGGCTTTCAGATTGCAGGGGAGCCTTCCAGCACCAGGTCATACTTTGAGCCCACAGGAGTCCCTTCCTTTCCATTGCTGCTGCTGCTGATGCTGCTGCTAAGTCGCTTCAGTCGTGTCCAACTCTGTGCGACCCCATAGACGGCAGCCCACCAGGCTCCCTCATCCCTGGGATCCTCCAGGCAAGAGTACTGGAGTGGGTTGCCATTTCCTCCTCCAGTGCATGAAAGTGAAAAGTGAGTGAAGTCGCTCAGTCCTGTCTGACTCCTAGCGACCCCCATGGACTGCAGCCTACCAGGCTCCTCCGTCCAGGGGATTTTCCAGGCAAGAGTAGTGGAGTGGGGTGCCATTGCCTTCTTTGTCCTTTACATTGCACCATTGCAAAAACGAAATGGTAATGTCCCTACAGGCGGCACCCTGGGGTATGGGAAGCTGGGTGTGGTCCCCAGTTGCCACCTTGTGTCAGCTCAGATCATCAGAGATACACTTATTTTAAAAAGTTCATAAAGGCTTGAGAAAGAACATCAAAAGTAAGAGATGGAGAAATTGGAAAACATAAACTGAATTAAATGGGAGCACTGAATATGAAATAGAAAAAATGAAACAAACTACATAAAACTAAAAGATCATCATATGGTCCAGTTGATTTTAAGCATGGCTGCTCATTAGCAACATATCTGTAGCTTTGGAGAATAAAAGCAATACCTTGGCATTTTTCAAAAAATTCTAAGATAATTCTGATATGTGTCAGGTTTTTCTCTTAAATGGTAGCTTTGGTGATATAGAATTCTGCTACTTTTGTGTTGACCACTCATGGTACAATGGTATTAAGTGAATAATAGTTACTCACTAGTACGTATAATATATATTTTAGAAAACTTATTAATGTTTGCCTAACTAAAAATTTTATGACATTTTGATTCCACTTGTTTGACTTAGTATGAACAGAATGCTAGACTTCTAATTTTAAAAATAGATGTGCAACAACCAACAAAGTTTTACTATATAACCCTGGGGAACTGTAGTCCCTTTGTCAATCTCTTGAAATACCTATAATTGGAAAATAAACTGAAAAATAATATATGTGTATATGTATAACTGAATCACCTTGCTCTGCACCTGGAACTTTGTAAGGCAACTATACATCAATAATATATGTATATATGTATATTTATTATTATTATAATATTTATTTTCTTTATATAAATATAAAGAAAAAAAAGATAAGTGTATAGATCACATGTGAGCAACTGTTTCAACCTCTTGTGAGAGTCAGAAGGAAAATTTGGAGGTTTTAATGTTGCTAAAGTTACTTAGAAAAGAACATACAAGTTGACGTGTATGCCTCGAGAATGGAGACTGGAGAGTGGAAGGAGTAAAAATAAGGAGCTGAAAAGGGATTCATCAGGGCTCCCCAGTTCACTTCAAGCCTCCGAGAATTGAAGAGAGACTTCTTTTCATGACTGGGCTAATCACCCCTCCCAAATGCATATATTTAAATGTTTCCCCACTCCATCCCCCAGGAGATGGTATTTGGGAGTTATGGCCTTTAGTAGGAGACACAGTGAAGATAATCAACCTTGCCCTATATAGAACTTATGCATTATAGATTTCACCCCTTGTACCGGCCTTGTTTTGTCTTACCTAACTCATCATACTCCAATATTTTCAATGGGGATAGTCCATTGGGTCCCAAGCTTGTTGAGCCCATTTCTAAGTGACAAAGACTCAATTTAACTTTATGAGCCATATGTCCGAGTGCCTATGCCCACTACTGATATTTTAGGAGAATGGCTGCTATGATCTGGAGCAACTGAAACACCACAATCATAAAATTCTTGAGGCAAATACATCTATTGGCTCTCTTCAGTAGCTCCCTTAACACGATAGGGGTATCTTTTAAAAATTTAGTGATATCTTCAAGTAATTCTCTATTTTGTTCTCCAGTATTATGTTCAAGAGTTTTCCTAAAGCATGCATTTTCAGCATTTGCTGAAAAGTGAAAGTGAAAGTCACTCAGTCATGTCATGTCCGACTGTTTGCGACCCATGGACTACACAGTCCATGGAATTCTCTGGGCTAGAGTACTGGAGTGGGTAGGCCATTCCCTTCTCCCGTGGATCTTCCAAATCCAGGGATCAGACCCAGGTCTCCCACATTGCAGGAGGATTCTTTACCAGCTGGCCACAAAGGAAGCCCAGCATTTGTTGAAGTCAATTCCCAATCTATTTGCAGAAGTCTTAAGCCAATAAGCACTTTTTATGTTTAAAAATATTATTGCACTATTAAAAACACCAATACAGTATACTAACTCATATATATGGAATTTAGAAAGATGATAACAATAACCCTGTGTACGAGACAGCAAAAGAGACACTGATGTACGGAACAGTCTTATGGACTCCATGGGGAGAGGGAGAGGGTGGGAAGATTTGGGAGGATGGCATTGAAACATGTAAAATATCATGTATGAAACGAGATGCCAGTCCAGGTTCAATGCACAATACTGGATGCTTGGGGCTAGTGCACTGGGACGACCCAGAGGGATGGTATGGGGAGGGAGGAGGGAGGAGGGTTCAGGATGGGGAGCACATGTATACCTGTGATGGATTCATTTTGATATTTGGCAAAACAAATACAATTATGTAAAGTTGTTTAAAAAATAAAATACAAATTAAAAAAAAAGAAGCAAAAAAAAATATTATTGCACTATTGTGGTGAATGTCACAGGCGTTTAGTACGTTCACAATGCTTTTCAGCCATTCTCTCTGTTGTCCCTAAATAAATCATCACTCCTAAAGGAAACCCCATACCAGTAATCAGTCCTTTTCCATTTCCCCCTCACTGCAACCAGGCTCTGATAAGTACTAATCTTTTGTTTCCCTCTATGAACTTACATTTTCTAGATAGCTGAGAGA
>NW_020867626.1:0-40251 GCF_003369695.1 Bos indicus x Bos taurus | reverse complement strand
TTGATTCCTCAGTCAGGAAGATCCCCTGGAGAAGGGATTGGTTATCCACTCCAGTTTTCTTGCCTGGAGAATCCCCATGGACAGAGGAGGCTGGCAGACTACAGTCCATGGGGTCACAAAGAGTCAGACAGGACTGAGTGACACAGCACAGCACAGCACATACATATGTTCCATCCCTCTTGTCCTCCCTCCCACCCCATCTCACCCCTCTAGGTTGTCGTTGTCATAAAGTTATCATTGGCAATTTTGAGTTGCTTCCTTTTCCCTTTTCATTTTGGTCAACAAAGCCATATTCTTGTAAATATGCTATTAAATGCATATTATTAAGAATCTACAAGAACAAAAGCTTAGCATTTCAGAATTGTCCCTGTAATATTTGTAAACTTTTTCTTAAATAGAAACTATCCAATATGACAGGATCTGTTGCTTCATAATTATTTGGACTTAACAGAGACATTTTTCCATGTTAAAAGAATCAAAATTCCTGACATGTTTAATATTTCTCAACACCCTCCTTTTGCTTATCTTTTGATATAAAATAGCTACCAAAACAATTACTAAATTCATGTAAGCTTGAAGGAACTTAGTGAAGTAATTTAATGTCTTTTTGTGTCATGGGTAAAATTCAATATTCATCTGAGTCCCAAATCAATTGTTTCTTTGATGATACTCTCCCAATGTCATTGCAGAATAAAACTATGGGATACAGATGATGATCAAGGGTAAGTAAGTAATTTGCTTTGTGTGCACAATATTGATCACTTCTGTAGATTTGCCTGTGTTGTAATTGCCACATCTTATGTTCTCGTATGGATGACTGCACCCACTTACAGAGGCAGCTACTTTGCGCTGGGCATGCAGATGAAGCTAAGTGGTGGGAAATTTTGGCTGGGTGCAAAGGTGATTTGTCATCCAGCACCAGCTCCTCAATCTTGTAACATGACAATTGTTTCTGTTCCCATTTCTTACCAACTGATATGCTTTGTCCAAGGCTTTGAGGGCTGGAAAACTACTGGCCTTGGTACCTGCATGATGAAATTGGGAAATCAGTTTGGTAGGAGAAAATTGTTCATATGCAAACCCATAACAATCATTTATTTTTCACTATTGCATTCCCACAGAGTAACTCTTATGCTTTCTGTAATCATTTAATACTTCTTGATATGAACTTACTTTCATTAAGTCCATGCAAGCAATTCTCAAAACTATATACCCACTTCAAAAATATCAGTAGGGAATCAATAATTTCAGATATTCAAATCACCTTTAAATATTTATATGTTTTGTTTTGATATTAAAATTAGGATGGAGTCAAATTTGAATCTCATAATTATGGTGTAGTTTGAATTTCATAGAGGGAACACAGATAATCATGAAAGCCCAGAAATTTTGTGATAGACTCAATTCTTCTGTATTCAGAACAAGAGTCCTTACCAGCTTGAACAAAGTTTCCAGAATATAATCATCTCAGTAGAAAAAAACAAATAATGGGGGTAACAAGCTTATTAAAAAAGACAGAAAGAAAACTTCAGTTTATGTAAATTTAGGAATGATATTCTGGGTGGTAATTTTACTGAGAATCATAAACTCTGAAGACCTAGCCCTACATGCAGATCTTCTAAATGTTTGTATGCTGAAAGATGGAGTATAGATGTTTCAGGTCAAAGATCCTGAAAGTACATATCCAGTTCCAGGAAAAAAAAAATCTGGGTGTTGTACTTCCAGATAAATATCCATTGGCTTGTACCATCTTTGAACAGAATTTCATTTAGACAAAAGCCTCACAGAAAGCCACTGAACTAAAGTTCTGAAGGTGAAATTGTTGCTAATAGTTTTTGTATAAAAGTCATAAATAGTAACCCATTTTATACCCATTAAAACTTCATGGATCAAGATTTTTGTGTATCCCCAAAGTCCTGTTGAAAAATATCATGACCTTTTCTACTTTCTTTCATTATGTCTTCAGTGAAACAGTTTCTCTGAATACTTGGAATAAATATGTGAAACAATGTATAGCCCTGTACCACAGTTTCATTTCCCTGGATTTTTCTGATACTGTTTCCATCTGACTTTTTATATGGTTGGGAACAGAGGAAGAAAATACCAAAAATGTTTAGTCTTTACATTTGTGTATTTCATTGATTAAAAAATGCATATGGTTATGAATACATGTTTTCCCCATTGGTTTTGACTGTTCATCTATTGCCATTAAACTTGTTTTTCATAGGAAACAGACTTGTGGTAGACGCATTCATTGTGGGGGTGTTTGTTCCTTCGATTTCTTTAAGGGATGAGGTTTCTTCTTTCAGCAAAATTTTCTGAAAATTAAAAACAAATTTTCTCCCTATTATCAGTTCAGTTCAGTTGCTCAGTTGTGTCTGACTCTTTGCGACCACATGGATTGCAGCATGCCAGGCTTCTTTCTTTAGATTGTCTCCGTGTCTGTGGAGATGAACAAAAACTAAGAACGCCTTCACCCACCCTCACTGTGCATAGCTGGTCATGTGGTATAACCTGCCTCAAGGGCTCAAAAGAGAGAGCTGGAGATACTTAATGAGCGTAACCAATGGCTGCTGCCACATACACCTAGACATGCCCTGGGATTTAGGCCTTGAGTCATAAAAACAACAACCTAAAGCTCCCAGAGAAACAAAGACAAACGAACAGACACACAACTAAAACAGGTCATCTAGAAATAAATGAAGTTCAGATCAGCAACAGTTTGCTCTCTGACACGCTTTGTCTAGAATGGAGCTATGCTTTTAAAGTTTAAAGGAAATCATTTTCCACTTTGATTTTATACCAAATAAAACTATCGGTGTCTTCTGAGGGTAGAGAAGGTCATTTTTGAGATTCGGAAGGACTCAGATAATCTATCTTCCATTCATCTTTCTTTTTTTCTTTATGAGGTTTTTTGTCAATATACAAAAGCAAAAGCAGAGAACAATGAAGAATGAGATGCAGGGTTAGAGAAAAACTATTTGCTGTATAGAAGGAAGGGGATAGGGTCCTCCATGAAAGAGGTGTTCTGGTTACATGGGACCAAGAAAATCAATCTTATGATGAATAAATAAACCAAGATGGGACTAACATGTATGGTTATAAATCTAAAGGGGTTACCCATCCTAATTTCACATTGAAAATTTTCAGATTTCTGAGAGCAATTTTCTCCAGATAGCAGTAAAATGCCTTGCACCTAGAAAATCCATATAACAAATGATTTGAAAGTAGAAGTTAGTGGCTCAATCCTGTCTGTCTCTGTTCGACCCCATGATCTGTAGCCCGCCAGGCTCCTCTGTCCATGGGATTCTCCAGGTAAGAACACTGGAGTGGGTGGCCATGCCCTTTCTCCAGGGGATTTTCCCGACATGTACATTCACAGAGTGCTCATGGGTGCTAACTCTGAGGTGGTGCAAGACAGTTCCTAAAACGTGTACCCACAGTGCACAGTCTTTTTTTTTTTTTTTTAACCTTTGGACCATTCAGTTCAGTTCAGTCACTCAGTCGTGTCCAACTCTTTGCGACCCCATGAATCGCAGCACGCCAGGCCTCCCTGTCCATCACCAACTCCTGGAGTTCACTCAGACTCACGTCCATCGAGTCAGTGATGCCATCCAGCCATCTCATCCTCTGTCGTCCCCTCCTCCTCCTGCCCCCAATCCCTCCCAGAATCAGTCTTTTCCAATGAGTCAACTCTTCCCATGAGGTGGCCAAAGTACTGGAGTTTCAGCTTTAGCATCATTCCTTCCAAAGAAATCCCAGGGCTGATCTCCTTCAGAATGGACTGGTTGGATCTCTTTATAGTCCAAGGGACTCTCAAGAGTCTTCTCCAACACCACAGTTCAAAAGCATCAATTCTTCAGAGCTCAGCTTTCTTCACAGTCCAACTCTCACATCCATACATGACCACTAGAAAAACCATAGCCTTGACTAGACAAACCTTTGTTGGAAAAGTACTTTCCCTGCTTTTCAATATGCTATCTAGGTTGGTCATAACTTTCCTTCCAAGGAGTAAGCATCTTTTAATTTCATGGCTGCAGTCACCATCTGCGGTGATTTTAGAGCCCCCAAAAATAAAGTCTGACACTGTTTCCACTGTTTCCCCATCTATTTCCCATGAAATGATGGGACCAGATGTCATGATTTTCATTCGTTTTCTGAATGTTGAGCTTTAAGCCAACTTTTTCACTCTCCACTTTCACTTTCATCAAGAGGCTTTGTAGTTCCTCTTCACTTTCTGCCATAAGGATTAGTGTCTGCAATTTCTAGTACAATTTATTCTCGGCTTCTAAATCCTCAAATCACTCTGTCCGTATGACACACTGAGAGTCTTGAGAATCTTCAGACGTTACACTCAGCTTCTAGACAAGCTGAAGCATGAGGGTCTTGAGTTGTTGGAGGCTCATGAAAGAGTACTAACCAGTAACCACACCGTTTTGGACACAGGACCATCAAAAGCAGTGTGAAGAATATCAAATCATCTGGGCTTGATACTTTGTTATGAATTTCTCTCAATTTCTGTGTATCTTGGAGAAGTTCCTTAATTGTTTGTTGCCTTAGCTGGTTAAGCAAACCTTTCAACACATGGAGATCCAGATGGTGAGGAAAGAGAGGGACCTGACCCAGTGAACAAAAATATCCTTTCAGCTTCTTATTGAGTTTATTATTTTCCCAAGTGCTTGCTCTGTTTGTCATTGTTTGACACTGACCCAGGAGCAGGAAATCTCTTCACTATTAAATAACAAGAAACAAGTCAACAACAGTAATGAATACAAATGGCAGTATATTGTTTCCTGTTTTTGAAATCTTATTTTGCTATTATTGCTTATGGGTTTCAATACAATAGACTTAATTAATATTCTCTGAGGTAGTAGATATGAGGGGCAACAAAAATACAGACATGGAACAGATCAAGAAATACAACATAATTTAAGAGAAGTCACTGATTGACAAGAATATTTACATTTAAAGACTTAAGTTGGAAAGAAACACAAGCACTTTGGAATACAATTTTATTTCTTTGAACTTGTTTTGTGATAGCACCATCTTGTGGACAAATTTAAAATAATTTTCCATTGCAAACTAAGTAAAGCTGGGTTTATTTCAATACAACGTCCTATGAACATGTGTGTGTGTGTATGCACGCACACATGGGCTTAGTCACTCAGTTGGGTCCAACTCGCTGAGGCCCCATGGATTGTAGCCCTCCAGGCTCCTCTGTCCATGGAATTTTCCAGGCAAGAATGCTGGAACAGGTTGCCATTTCCTACTCCAGGGGATTTTCCTGACCCAAGGATAGAAACTGGAGTCTCCTGGATTGGCAAGCAGATTCTTTACCACTAGCACCACCTGGGAAGCCCTTCCTATGAATATTCTACCATATTAAACTCATACAACACTGTCTTTTTAAAATTTACTTTAGTGTAATTTTAAGAACTGGTTTTATGTTATCTAAAATTCAAAAAGTATCATAAATTATTGATAAAGACCTTACTGTACAATTTAAGGCTAATTTAATCCCAAGTAAAAGTATTTAATACTTTTGAAGAGCAATGTTACATTTGAACAAAGAAAAAGCCTGTTTACCTTACATTATATATAGAAATTCATTTAAAGTCAGAACTATTTCCACTTATGAATTTATTATTTAAATATTATAGGAAAAAAGTCAAAGAAATTCTATTATCCTTAAGCTTTAAGATGTTCTAGCATCTAAGGTCTTGATAAGAGAAAAGTAACAATCTATTTCATAGGACACATGGCATTAAGTATGAAAAAGTGTAACAGAGAAAAGGCTAACACATGTGTGTTTGTGTGTATATATAATGACATGTCGAATAAGACAGCTGATGTGTGTGTGCTCAGTTGTGTCTGATTCTTTGCAACCCTGTGGACTGTAGCCCACTAGGCTCCTCTGTCCTTTGGATTTCCCAGGCAAGAATACTGGAGTGGGTCGCCATGCCCTCCTCCAGGGGATCATCCTACCAAGGGATTGAACCTGTGTCTCCTGCATTGCCAGTCTGATTCTGTACCACTGAGCCCCCTGGCAAGCCCAAAGAAGCTGGTACCAAGGTAAATACCATTTTTGCTTGAAGGAAGTCCTCCTTTCCTTCTGACAGGCCTTCAGTGTGGGGATTTGTGTTTATCGCTTCCGGGTTTGGACTGAGCTCATAGTTTTTCTGTGTTGTGGCAACTCTCACTGCACAGATATCAGACTGCTCTAGCCACACCTCATGTTTGTGGTGAGATAATTGCTGGTGTTTCTATCTTTGAACATCTTTTCTCTGCTTGTCTCTGGGTCTCCCATTGTGCTGTCCCTCAAGAAAACCTGCCTAGGGCAGCTCTGCCCAGGGTACCTGTGCTTGTCAGTGTGTGGTGGAGTCACACCAGGTCTTGTCTGACGTTCTGATTAGCTGTGGACTGTAAGCAGCCCCGTCAACCTAGGCTTTGGGACGAAGGTGTCACAAGGTTTTCTGTCCCTCCTGCAGGTGTAACTTTGATCCTAAGATGCCTTCCTGCTCCTCCTCCAGCAGTAGAATTTCCCTGTTCTCATACCCCAGGTGCTACAGATTTCTACCGTGACTTCAGGGGGAAATATATGTGGACATATATATTCCTTTTCCATGTAGACAAAAGCTTTCCATGGAGGAGAGGGAGGAGATGGATTCGTGGAGAGTTCCGGCAATGCCCACCATTTGCATCCCCTGGGTGGCCATACAGGTAAACGTTTCCCAGGAACACCACCCCACCCCGCGACAAGCTTCCCCTCAGATGCCTGCTGATGTCCATGGAGGAAAAGCCCACAAGACAGAGACAATCCCCCAGTGTCTGCAACCCAGGGAGTCACACTCTTCAGTGGCCCCTGCCCAGTCTTTAGTGAAATATCAAGCGTTCTCACTCCACTGCTAACCAACGTGCCCTTGACATCCTGGCGTGTGTCTCAGGTAAGCAAAAGCTTGGAGTTTGTGTCTAGGCATCTGTAGGTGTTGTCTATTGCTAAAGAAGTGCAGTTAATTGCCTTTATCATTAAATTAGTGAATTTAAAAAATTATGTCCCTTCCATATTTAAATGATTTCCTTACAAATATGTAGTTGTCGCACCTCCAGTCTCAGAGTTACTTGGTATCTTCAGTAGCAAGTCTAGCAAAAAGCAGTGCCTGAGAGGTGGTCCATAAGCATCTTTTAAAGGATGGGACCTGGAGACTGTCAAACAGAGTGAAGTAAGTCAGGAAGAGAAAAACAAATTTTGTATATTAATGCATATACGTGGAATCTAGAAAAATGGTAGAGATGAACCCACTTTCATGGCAGGAATAGAGACACAGACATAGAGAACAAACATTTGGACACTGAGGGGGAAAGGGGGAATAGGGTAAGTTGGGAGTTGCCTTTGACATATATATAGAGCTACGTAGAAAATAACTAACTAATGATAACCTACTGAATAGCACAGGGAACTCTCCTTAATGCTCTGTGGCAACCTGAATGGGAAGGAAATCCAAAAGAGAGGGGCTATGTGTGTGTGTCTGTGTGTGTATATACACATATATGCATGTATGTACATATATATACACACACACAGATGTATATACACACACAGAGACATATATATCAGATCAGATCAGTCACTCAGTCATGTCTGACTCTTTGCGACCCCATGAATCGCAGCACGCCAGGCCTCCCTGTCCATCACCAACTCCTGGAGTTCACTCAGACTCATGTTCATCGAGTCAGTCGTCTGACTCGTCATCCAGCCATCTCATCCTCTGTCGTCCCCTTCTCCTCTTGCCCCCAATCCCTCCCAGCATCAGAGTCTTTTCCATTGAGTCAACTCTTTGCATGAGGTGACCAAAGTACTGGAGTTTCAGCTTTAGCATCATTCCTTCCAAAGAAATCCCAGGGCTGATCTCCTTCAGAATGGACTGGTTGGATCTCCTTGCAGTCCACGGGACTCTCAAGAGTCTTCTCCAACACCACAGTTCAAAAACATCAATTCTTCGGCGCTCAGCCTTCTTCACAGTCCAACTCTCACATCCATACATGACCACAGGAAAAACCATAGCCTTGACTAGATGAACCTTTGCTGGCAAAGTAATGTCTCTTCTTTTCAATATGCTGTCTAGGTTGGTCATAACTTTCCTCCCAAGGAGTAAGCGTCTTTTAATTTCATGGCTGCAGTCACCATCTGTAGTGATTTTGGAGCCCAGAAAAATGAAGTCTGACACTGTTTCCACTGTTTCCCCATCTATTTCCCATGAAGTGATGGGACTGGATGCCATGATCTTCATTTTCTGAATGTTGAGCTTTAAGCCAACTTTTTCACTCTCCAATTTCACTTTCATCAAGAGGCTTTTTAGTTCCTCTTCACTTTCTGCCATAAGGGTGGTGTCATCTGCATATCTGAGGTTATTGATATTTCTCCCGGCAATCTTGACTCCAGCTTGTGTTTCTTCCAGTCCAGTGTTTCTGATGATGTACTCTGCATATAAGTTAAATAAACAGGGTGGCAATATACAGCCTTGACGAACTCCTTTTCCTATTTGGAACCAGTCTGTTGTTCCATGACCAGTTCTAACTGTTGCTTCCTGACCTACATACAAATTTCTCAAGAGGCAGATCAGGTGGTCTGGTATTCCCATCTCTTTCAGAATTTTCCACAGTTTATTGTGATCTACACTGCCAAAGGCTTTGGCATAGTCAATAAAGCAGAAATAAATGCTTTTCTGGAACTCTCTTGCTTTTTCCATGATACAGAGGATGTTGGCAATTTGATCTCTGGTTCCTCTGCCTTTTCTAAAACAAGCTTGAACATCAGGAAGTTCACGGTTCACATATTGCTGAAGCCTGGCTTGGAGAATTTTGAGCATTACTTTACTAGCGTGTGAGATGTGTGCAATTGTGTGGTAGTTTGAGCATTCTTTGGCATTGATACACACACATTTATATATATATATATATATACACACACATACACACACAGATACATATATACACACACCCACACACATACATACAGACACACACATTTATATATATATATATATACACACACACAAATATATATATATATATACATATATACACACACACATACACATACACACACACACACACATATATGGCATTAGGTGAATAGTGAGGAATGGAGATTAATGAGATTCATTCTCCCAGTCACACTATGAGCTAAACTCACGGAGCTTTGCTAACACACACACATATATATACACACACATACATACATATATATACACACACACACACATACATACATATATATACACACACACATATATATACCCACACATACATATATGCTGATTCATTTTTCTGTACAGTAGAAACTAACACAGCTCTATCAAGTAACTATTTTGCAATAAAATTAATTTTAAAAATACAAAATAAAGGATGGGTAGTGAGCAGCTGCATGGGATCAACATCAAGTCTGAAAGGCCCCTGACTGATGCTGTAGGACCCCTGAATATGCCACAGGCTCTGCTCAGCGTGGGTCTCTGCAGCTTCCTTTGCAACATCAGAGGAGCAGGGTTCTCTCAAGGCTCCAGGGCAGATGACTAGCCTGTAGTCTTTGAATCGCAGCCAGGGCCTGACGCTGTGGCTCTTCTGTCTGTTTCAAAGCACACTTTTTATGGATTCACTGATACGGAGACCCCAAGTGTGCATCCTGAATTAGATTCTGATGCTTTCAGAGTCAAGATAGTCAGACCTCTGCCAGAAAAGTGCACAGCTATCTTGTTGACAGTTTGTTCAGATTAACGAAAAGAGCAAGACACACTTCAGTAAATCAAGCCAGGGGGACTATTTAAAGGAAGCAGAGGAAGCTGGTGACCCTGGACAGATGTAAGGACTAAATCTGTAGTTCCTTTCTCAAAGAAGACTGAGTTGAGTGAAAGGGGCAGTGACCCTAGTAGCAGAGGCTAGGGTGACTGGCTCATGACAATTCATTAAGTTCTACCTCTGCTGAGGTTGCTATTCTATACATGTGTGTTTTACAAACAAATATTTTGTAAAAATAACAAATAGATTTTAAAACTTTAATGAAAAACCTTACCTATAAACATTGAACATACAGATACATACAGAACTTGTAGATAAAACTAGATAAAACTAATACTAAATCTATACAACAAAACAACTGAAGCTGTACTAAATGAGGGCCCTCAGGAAAGAAGCAGTGAGGCCTCCCCTAATCTGATCCAAATGAGGCTCCTCGTGCTGTGTGGGCTCCACCGCCTCTGGGGTCCAGGATGGGGTCCAGGTCCAGGTCTTCAGGGATTCAGATGAGAGCCTGCAACGACAACACAGGTGATGGAGTCCCTGGGAGGTGCACAGTCAGACGGAGGAAGGCTCCCTGGGGAGGGTGAGCAGGACCCAGAAGACTTCCCAGGATCTAGACTTGGCTTTGGGGCTCAGATCTTCAGGGCACTGGGTCTGTTCGCTGCTCTTTGTTGAGGGTGTTGTCCGTGAGTGGGAAGCGTTTAGAAATGCCCCACAGGAGCAAGTACACCTGAGCATCTGGCCAGCAATGTTCAACTGATGGGTCCCCTGGACAGTGAGACTCAGGTGGAGGAACAGGGGACTCGGATTCAGGACTAAAAGCTTGGGCCCCCCTTCCCTCTAGGCCCTGGGAGGAGCAGGGATCAGATGACACAGTGGGTAGGAGAACCTGTTCACCCATCTTACACTCAATACAACTGCTTCTGAGACCTGAGCATTGGAAATGGACAGACACATAGGGTCTCTATTTTCCTGAATAATCATTTCTAACCCCCAGCCAAACTCTCCTGAGGTTTACGATTTTAAATTGTTATTATGTTGTTATAATATAAAGGTACATTTTATTTGTTTAGCATATTACAACATTAAAATTTGAGAGAAGACACTGCTTTTTAAACAGTAATAAAACAAGATATGTTATTAAGGACAGAATTGAAAAAAAAAAAAAAAGGAACATGAGTAAGTTAAATCCTGCCACTTATCCCAAGTATGCTGCTCAGTCATTTCAGTCATGTTCGAGTCTGTGCAACCTTATGGATGATAGCCCACCAGGCTCCTCAGTCACTGGGATTCTCCAGGAAAGAATACTGGAGTGGGTTGCCATTACCTTCTCCAGTCTATCTTCCCTACCCAGAAGTTGAACCCGAGTCTCCTGTGTCTCCTGCATTGGCAGGTGGGTTCTTTACCACCAGCACCACCATCCCAAGTGCACACGGCATTGAGTTGATTTCTGGTGATTCTTAAGTTGGAATTGGACACATACACAGAAGAATCTACACAACCACTAACTTCAGGTTGAGAACAGGTACCTGAGCTGACCCAGGACCCCAGGGTTCCAGATCCTGAGGGACCCCAGACTCAGACACCCCCAGGCTCGCTGGGACTCTCAGGGCCAGGGAGCACACACAGGGAGGCAGAGCTGCCAGGTGACTCCCTGACTGCACGAGCTCTGGGCGCCCGTGTCTCTTTCACTCTGTTCCCGGGAGCCCAGGACTGGGGAGGGTGGGGCCGCCGAACCTCTCTCTGCAGCTGGTGATGACCTAGGTGTTCCCCCTGCTGCCTTTAGGGTGTTGGAGGGCAGAGCTGGGTCCTGCAGAGGGAGATGAGGAAGCCCCCAGTGGGGATCTTCAAAAAGAACACGCTGGAACAGCAGCTCCTGGACTGCACACGGTGGCCCCACAGTGCCCCCAGCCTCCCTGCAAATGTAAGAGCTGCCAGAGGAACCAGCCCAGCAACCTCGGGGATGTCTGTGGACGGGACCTGTGCCCTGGGGAGACGTGCTAAGGGCATCCTCCATCCATCAGTGCCGATTGTTACCACCCTCTTGTCTCCACTTTTGTGGTCACACTCAGCAGCAGACCCCAGGGTTTTTGCTCATGTTTCTGAAGCACCAAGTGAGCTGGGGTCATGATGGAGACACATGCCCTCGTCTGCCTCACCTTTTCAACTCGGGCCCCACGTTCACACTTCCTCCTGGTCTTTTTCATCATCACTGATGACATTTTTGCCATTCTCCAAAGAGCTGATTAGAGAGTTGTCTGACATCTGGAAAGAAGAGATCAGTCAGGCAGGTCCCAGAGCAGGAAAGCAATCATATGGAGTAGCTCAGGGCAGTGCAGACTTCATGGGGCTCCTTCAGCTGTGTGGGTCCAGACCTGCTGACTACAGCCTCAACTCCTGCTCAGGCCACTCATGGTGACAAAGCCAGGTTCAAGGGTGTAGACGTGAGGTCAGGAGCCAGGGCAATGCTAAGAAAATGGGGGAAGAGGGCTGCAGACAGATTTCATAGATTTTATATAAGCTTCCAGAACCCTAAGTGCCTACAAGACACCAAGTCCTCCAGAAGGTTAATCACAAAAAGTTGGAAAGAGGAGATGGGGAAGGGTTACAAGGAAGAGTCTATGGATCAGAGAAAGATAAAATTTTTGAAAGATATGGAAGAAGAAATAAATGACCTCAGTATTCTTGCTCACTGTCTCTGAATCTTCATCATCTGCCATGTACTCGTCTGGTGTCTGAGGGCAGCAGTCATATGGAGAGGCTGTGGGAAAGCAAATGGGAGACTTAGAGTCAGGATATGACCAGGGGACCCTGGTGCTCCTCACAGCCTGGCTTTGGGACCCCTGGTGTACTTGCCTCAAGGACCTCCCAGGGCCTCAGAGTTTCATCTCTGCAATGAAAAAGTGGGTCTCTGACCTCCAACATCCTGTTGCCACCCTCAAATTGTCTACATGTGACCACAAATGAGGCCGTGACAACCTGTTCCTCCTCCAGGCAGTCACTGTCTCCATGCTTCTCTGCCCATGACCTCGCTTGCCTCTTTCTCCCACTATTTCCTCTCTCTTTTTTCCTCATTTCTCTCCTCTTGTCCCTGGTCCTTTCCTTCCTCCTTGAACCTCCACCAACCCTAGAGTTCTCCAACAGGGGCACATTGGAAGAAGGACCATGGGTGTATGATCAACATCTCCAATCAGCCCATTATTGAATTAACCAATCCATCCCTCCCAGGGAGGACTTGGCATGGATCTGAGAGTGTTTTGACCCCTGTGGGAGGGAAGGACAAAAATTCCACGCAACAGAGATTCTCCCCTTGACTGGGGTGACCTGAGGTATCTGGGAGATGCTTAATGTTCAGAGCAACACCTCAAGTTTCCCAAACCCTTAGAGAGGACAGAGGCAAACGCTTCCAATTTCATTTAGCCAGAATGCTGTGGCAAGGGTCCTCTATAAACACCTGGTAGCTTCTGGGTTTGCACTGAGACTTGGAACATTGGAGGGATGAAACCTGGGAAGGTGTAAGGAAAGGACAGAGGATGGGGCAGGCCTGGGATTGGGAAGAAGGGGAAGGACTCTCTGGATGCAGCAGTGGGTTATGAGAGCAGAAGTGACCCCAGGACCTGCTGCCCTGGGACTGCTCAATCCCAGGAGAGCAGGTCAGCAGGGCTGTGAAAGCAACTGTGTGAAGAAGCCCTGTGGCCCCTTCACAGACTAGAATCTGCAGCCATGGAGGCTCTCTAGGAGCAGCTGGACGTGGACTTCTCACGTGGAAGCACATCAGCCTTGGCTGGTGCAGAGGGCTGTGTTGAGCTCCAGGAGACCGAGTCCAGAGAGGGACACTAGGACCTGTGTGCTGTGACTCATCCACCCTGGGAGCGACCTCTACATGAGGAATTAACAGTGAAGGCAAACATGAGGGGAAGTCACAAGTCCTGAAAGCTCAGGAGGAGAGAGTTCACATCTCACACACTACCTCACATGAGCTACAAGTACCAGGTTTCCAGTGTCAAGTGGCAATGACAGTTTTGTGCCCACTAGGATATGGCCATCATAGTTCAACATGCAATAGAAAACAGACTTCAGTGCACAATACCCGAGATGTGCTGACCAGAGACCAGGCTTCCATACTAGTGGAAAAGCAGAAAAGAGCAGCTCTTATGGGCAAAATAATTTTTGAAGAGTAAAGGAACAAAAGGTGTTTATAAACAGAGCACAATGCAAGTCCAGGACACGATTTCTCTATCATATCATGAAAATATGAAAATAGTAAGTCAGAACTGTACACAGAGTTCCTTCTTCCTAATTTAATGTTCACCTTCCTTAGGCTCCAAGCAGGGTATTTAACCCTAAAGTTCCAGGAAGCCTCTCCCATCAGATCCCAACTGAATATTGTTTCCTGCCTGTGTCCCCTTCCTCATCACTGCACCAAATGCTCTCCACAACACATTCCATAGGAACACAACCAGGAGCAACAAGGTGATTAGATGAGCGACCCACCCACTTCTGCCCCAGTTGAGGCCCTGCTGGCTCTCACAGCATCACCCTGAACTTTTTCCTAGGATACTAGAAAGACACTTCACCATGGATAGCAGATGGCAGTCATCTGTGCTCTGTGCAGTCAGAGTCCTTCAATAAGACACTGATCTCAGTTGCAAACCTAAAGATAGAGACGGTGAAAGAGTGAATTCCAACCTCTCACTTCTACAGGCCCATTAGACTTCTCACCTTCATGCTAACCAACCTGAAATTCCAAGTGTTTTTGACACCTGTAAAACATGCCTTTAAGCAAATTATAACAGTCACATCTGGCTAGTGGCTACCACACTATAACACACAACAACCACTATATCCGTTTATACACGTGCATGTGCTTAGTCACTGAGTCATGTTCAACAATTTGTGACCCTATGAACTGTAGCCCACCAGGCCCCTCTGTCATGGATTTCTCCAGGCAAGAACACTGGAATGGGTGGTCATTTCCTTCTTTAGGGGATCTTCCTGACCCAAGTTTCAAATCCAGGTCTCCTGCATTGCAGGTGAATTCTTTACTGTCTGAGTCACCAGGGAAGATTGAATGAATCTTGAGATCAGTACCACTTGTTCTAACACTTCTGATAGATTGTGGTAGAATAGTTTTTGGAATGCCAGGGGACTTTGTTACAAGGGAGGATATAGGGCTTCCCAGGTGGCTCAGTAGTAAAGAATCTGCCTGCCAATAGAGGAGACATGGTTTGAATCCCTGGGTTGGGAAGAGGCTTTGGAGGAGGATATGGTGAACCACTTTAATAGTCTTCCCTGGAGAATACATGGACAGAGGAGCCTGGTGGGATATGGGTCCATGGGATCTCAAAGGGTCAGACAAAACTGAGTGACTGAGCATGCAAGGCTATATATAGGATGTTTCCAACCCTCTGTTATTTTCCCTCTCCTGATTATTTCCTCTGCAATTTCTGGCCATTTCAAGATGGCTGTTTGCTGATAGATTAACATAGACAAGACTTCAGCCCCATGAAAGTATTTAGCCTGAGGGGCTAAGAGAGGGATGTGATGCTCTACTGGTTTCCATGGTAACCAATTTAACCAAGGAGCCAACCTGCTGTTCATTCCCACTGTAACTGGTAGACTCCCAATCCCCCCGAGTGAAGAATGCTGCAGCTGCTGTCTTCTGCCTGTCCCCTGCTATCCACAGTGGGTGTCTCTCCAGGATCCTTTTACTTCAGACATGGAAATCATCCCATCTATTAAACCTTTGATATCTCTGTCAACTCTGGGATCTTTCTTTGGTCTCAAGTCTAGATAAGCACAGGACTTGCAGGCCTGTGAATTGTACCCCAACAGTTTCTGTAGAGCATCCGACTGGCTTGATTTGATGATTCATTTGTAGGTATTTCCTGGGCTCATGCACACATCCCAGGTACTCATGAGCCTTTGGGACACTGAAATAGCAATGTCAACACCCAAATCTTAGAGGAATTCCCAGCAGGTATTCCTCTTGAGGGAACAGGTATGGATACAGGGCCCAGGGCACCTGTGCTGAATATCATCAGAGAAGAGGTGAGGAGGAAGGGAGAGACACTGTGTCTCCTCACAAGCCCATCCCTCCACCACTGACTCTGAGATCAGGGAAGGAGGGATACAGGGCCTTCAGAGAGACACGAACAGCACACTGAACGCTACATGCCACACTGAGAGAGTGACTCAAGGATGAGGAATTGACATGACATTCCATGCTCATAGACTGGAGACTTAGTACTATTGACATTTCTGCAGTACCTAAACCTAAGTAAAGAATCATTGCAACACCAATCAAAATATTAATGTCATTTTCATAGAAATAGAAAAAACAATTCCAAAAATATGTATGGAACCACAAAGAACTCCAAATAGACAAATTGATCTTGAGAACAAAGATCAAAGTTTCTCACCTCTTGACTTCAAAACACATTACAAAGTTACTGGAATCAAAGGTGTATGATACTGACATAGAAATAGATGCATAGCCGTAAATACCAGAATAAAAAACAAACAAACAAGTAAACTCATGGATACAAGGTGAAATAAAATTTATGAAGGTTCTAAGACAACAAAATAGGGAAAGGGTAGTCTCTTCAACAATCAGTAGGATGAAAAGTTAACCTACAGAAAAATTGCAAACCATATATCACATTAGGAGCTCATACTCAAAATATATCAGAAAATCCCAAAGCTCAAATGCAAAACAAACAAAAAAATAAAAGGTAAACAAATGAGTTGAGGAGTGTGCAAAGATGGTGATCAAAACCACCTGGAGCTTTGGTCTGGAGGGAGTAGTGGTTCTAAGGGGAGCAGTCACCCCAGGTCCTGCTGCTCTGAGTCTCTGACCTAGGTCTGGTCAGTCCCAGGAGACCAGATCAGCAGGACTGCTAGAGCAAATGTGTAAAGAAAGCCAGCAGCCCCTTCACAGTCTCTAGAATCTGTGGACATGCTGGTCTCTAGGGGCAGCTGCACATGGACTGCTCTCATGCAACACAGCATCCTTGGGGAGGTGTGGTGCTGAGATGAGCTCCAGGAGACTCAGCCCAGGCAGGGACACCAGAACACATGAGCTTTGACTCATCCAACCCTAAGAGCACCCTTCATACAAGGAACAAACAGTGAGGACAAATATGAAGGGAAACCACAAGTCCTGAAAATGCAGAGGGAGATGGGTTCACATCTCACCCACCACCTGACACTCACTGCCAGAACTTGGTCTCCAGTGTCAAGTGACCGTGAGAATTTTGTGTTCATAGCATGTGGCCATCATAGGAGAATTTAAACAAAAAGCCAAAGTTCCTTGTACATAAAACCCTGCAGGTATTGACCAGAAGCCAAGCTTTCACATTTAGCAGTGAAAGGACAAGGAAAGAGTAGTCTTGTCGGAAAGGAGGTTTTTAAATGGACAAACAAAAAGAGATGTCTTGAAGCACAGCATGATATAGCACATGATCACATGGGTCTATAAAATCATTAAAATATGAAAAGAACAAATAAAAAGTCTACGCATATTTCCTTCTACTTCCTCAGTTGATATTCACCTTCCTTCATCTCCTAAGAGTTAAGTGTAACTCAAGTGGTCCTGGAACCCTCTCCCTGTTAACCCCACCTGAGAGTTGTTCCCTACCTGAGTTCTCTTCTGCATCACTGTTGCTAATATTTTCCAGGAAGCAGTCTGCAGAAAGACAACCAGGAGCAATAATACAGTTATTATACAAGTTGACCCACCCATTTCTCCTCCTCAGCTTGGCTCACACAGCATCGCCCTGGTCTTTCTTCCAGGTTCACAGACCTCCCCTGTGTTTGTGGAGTCAGAGCCTTTCAACAAGATGTCGATCCCAGTGCAAAATTTCATATGAGAGAGAGATGCTGACAGAATCACATTGTAACCTTACACTTCTACAGGCCCAACATAGCTTTTACATTCAAGCTTACAAAGCTGAAATTCCAACAGTTATGGACACACTGGAGATATGGCTACTCTGATCAACAAATGTGTATTTTTTGTGATTTTTAAAAATATGTTAATTATTGTTTGAAATATGTTAATTATAGATAGGGAGATCTGACGACTGCCTACTACATTGGAAAGTTCAGCTCTCATAGCTCCAAAGACAAGGAAAAGGCAATTAATTGCCTCTTCAGGTTTTTCTCTATTGTAGACAATTTGATGCCCTGATGAGATCATTCATATATAGGTATACCTGGGGCTCTTGAACCTAGGCCAGGGATTGGGAGAGTGCTTGTGAACATTAAAATAGTAAGATGAACACTCAGATTCAAAGCAAATTCCCTGTAGGGGGCTCACTTGTAGGCAGTGGTGAAGGGCATGGCCCAGAGCTCCTGTCTGACAAGTAACTAGAGAGTAGGTACAGAAGGGAGGGAAGGGACATTCACAGTCTTCAAAAGCCCATCTTTCCCATCCTTGACTCTAGAGGTCCCAAGCAAGGCAACACAAAAGGCCCCTTAGGAAGTGAAAGATTTGTGCACTGAAAACCATAGAATGCTTTTGAAAGAAAGACGAGACAAGTAATCAGAATACCATACTATATTCATTGACTGGAATATTTAGTGTTGTTGACCTTCCTATACTCCTAAAAGTGATGTACATATATATTGAAACCACTCACAAAGTCTCATGTCGTTTTCATAAAAATGGAAAGAAAAAATCCCCAAATACTGAAATTTATGCAACCGAAGAGAAACCCAAAGAACAAAACTCATCTTAAGAGCAAAGAACGACAATGGGGTCTTCAGGCTTCCTGAATTCAAAACAGGTAAGAATGCCACAGTAGTCAAAACTAGTACAGCCACTATGGAGAACAGTGTGGAGATTCCTTAAAAAACTGGAAATAGAACTGCCTTATGATTCAGCAACCCCACTGCTGGGCATACACACTGAGGAAACCAGAAGGGAAAGAGACACGTGTACCCCAATATTCATCACAGCACTGTTTATAATAGCCAAGACATGGAAGCAACCTAGATGTCCATCAGCAGATGAATGGATAAGAAAGCTGTGGTACATATACACAATGGAGTATTACTCAGCCATTAAAAAGAATACATTTGAATCAGCTCTAATGAGGTGGATGAAACTGGAGCCTATTATACAGAGTGAAGTAAGCCAGAAGGAAAAACATAAATACAGTATACTAACGCATATATATGGAATTTAGAAAGAGGGTAACAATAACCCGGTGTACGAGACAGCAAAAGAGACACTGATGTATAGAACAGTCTTATGGACTCTGTGGGAGAGGGAAGATTTGGGAGAATGGCAATGAAACATGTAAAATATCATGTAGGAAACGAGTTGCCAGTCCAGGTTCGATGCACGATGCTGGATGCTTGGGGCTGGTGCACTAGGACGGCCCAGAGGGATGGTATGGGGAGGGAGGAGGGAGAAGGGTTCAGGATGGGGAACACATGTATACCTGTGGCGGATTCATTTTGATATTTGGCAAAACTAATACAATTATGTAAAGTTTAAAAAAAAAAAAAAAAAAGATAAGCATAAAAAAAAACCAAAAAACAAAACTGTGTTCCACCTGCAGCAAAATAGGCAGAGACACCAATGAATCATAAGGAGGGAATCTTGAATAAATTCACACATGTGAGGCCAAATGATCTTTGCCAGGGTTCTAAAATGACAAATAAAGAAAAGATGGTCTCTTCAACAATCAACAGAAAGGCTACTGATGGAATGAGAGGAAGTATCTGCAAACTTTGCATCTGAATAAGGGGCCAATATCCAGAATATATAGCAACTACTACAACTCAGCTTCAAAACAACAAAAGGCAAATAACTGACTTTTAAAAATGTGTAAAGGCTTCAATAGATATTTTTTCATAGAAGACAGAGAAGTGATCAATATACATAGGAATAGTCCTCAACATCAGTAAGTATTAGTGAAATGGAAACCACGTCAAACCACCTTTCAGGTTGTGTATTTTAAAAAGAATGTAAAAGATTTTGGCAACAGTGTAGCAAACTGGAAATTTTGTACCTATTGGTAAGAATGTAAAATGACATAGCCATTATGGAACAGTTTGGAAGTCCCTCAAAATATTATTAAGAGACTGATCTAAGATCCAGGAATCACTCTTTTGAGTTTATGTCCAAAGAAGATAAAATGAGAATGTTCAGGAGATATCTACAATCACATATCCACTGCCATATTGTACACAAAATCTAAGAAAACCGCCCAGTGTCTACGGGCAGATAAATAAAAAAGAAAATGGGGTGTACACATACACTGGAAGCCTTTCAGCATTTAATAATGAAGGATACCTTGTCATTCGCAGCACTGTGAATGAAGCTCGAGGATACTGGTAAGAGTGAAATAAGGTAGTCAACGAAGGACAAATACTGCACAATTCCATTTGCCTGAGGTTTCTAAAGGAAAATTCAGATAAGCAGAGAGTGGAAGGGTGGTTCCAAGAACTGGGAGGAGGCTGACAGAGGGATTATCTGTTTAATGGTTATAAAATTTTTGTTGCAGGATGGAGAAGTTCTAGACACAAGCTGAACAACACAGCGCACTGAATTAATAGGACTGACTGGACACTTCAAAGCTTAAGAGGCAAAGCTGGCCTGAACTTCATCTATGCTTTTAAGTTCCTCCTTTCTCAGACTCCTCTAGACCTGGGTGTGGCATGTGGGTACCACCAGGGATCCCTGCAGAAGGAAGGAGCCTCCCCAGTACTGGGGGCCATGATTGAAGGAGAAAGATTCATTCTGAGGCTCTAATAGGAAAGAGTTTGAATGATGGAAATGGCAGATGAATCATGACCAATCAAAATGATATAAGACCTAGTAAGAAATGGGATTTATGACTAAATGAAGGTGTAATTGGCCCAGGAGGGGGATACTAAAACACAGTTTTGTTTTTTATGAATTGTATAGGGCTTCACTGGTGCCTCAGTGCTTAAGAATCTACATGCTAATGCAGGAGATATGAGCTCAATCCCTGGTCTGGAAAGATTCCAAATGCTTTGGAGAAACTAAACCCGTCAGTGCACCACAAGGACTGAGCCGTGTTCTAGAGCCCAGGAACCACAAGTGCTGAGCCCACCTTCCAAAACTACTGAAGCCCAAGAGCCCTAGAAGCCATGCTCTGCAACAAAAGACGCTGCTAAAGTGATACACCTACGCACAACTAGAGAGATGCCCTCATTCTCCACAAGCAGAGAAAACCCTGCAGAGCAATGAAGACCCAGCAGAGCCAAGAAGAAATTCAAGAAAAATTAAAAAGACTCCAGGGTAAACATTTTCCTGGGTAGTGATGAGATTTGTCTTTCAGGGTATTGGATGTTCACTTGGTATAAAATCAATGGATACAGTGAATGTGTATACTTGGTTTAATTTTTATGTACATACTCGTTAATGGTACATGGTGATGGGAAATTTTTTGGGGGGAAGTTGACACCAGTAACAGTGATGTTTAAGGTGATAAATATCGAGGAAAGCACAAGACAGAAAATTCACAGACACATGGAGAATCACACTATTCATTACACACAGAGACACACCCAGTCCCATGGACACAAACCTACACTATTAACCATAGTACAGCTTCCTCCTGGAACTATAGTAATCAGCCACATTGCTCTACTTATACATTACTTTCTATCACTAGGGCCCCTATACTCATTGCCAGCAGGAATTTGGAATCAGTTTGGCCTCTACACTAAAACCGGAGAGAAAGCCCCAACTTTCTCATCTACAAAGTTTTTCTCCCAAAGTGAATGATTCTACAATACATACCATTTTCACATTCTGAAAGGGCCACCTGCAAGTACAGAAGAGAAGACACTATGAGGATAAGATCACATAGATGCACACTCTTTGGTTCATTTAGTGACAGTTCCTGATGAAGAACAGTGGTGGAGTTCAGCAATATCAGAACACACATACTCAGGATGAAAGGCAAGATCTTTGCCTGGAGGATGGAACTTCTAAGATCGTTTGGGTTGGAAATTGCAGAATTCTTTTCTTAGAGGAAATCTGACTGCAGGAGAGAGAAATCTGTACTCAACAGGATGTAATGGATGCTAACAATTTTAATATCCTGTGGACTGAGGCATCATGATCTGGTAATAAGTATCTCACTCTACATTATCCCAACAAGGGAAATCGTCTCTATCTGAAATGAACACCTTCAAAGACTCATAACCGAATTCTACTCAAAAAGAAATGAAACAGTATTTCTATCTCAGACCAGAAAAAAATAAAAAATAAAAAGAACTTTCCTTGGAGACACATGGAGTCTCTTTGGTCCTGTCACAAGTTGGGTTGACTGGCAGGTCCTCAGTGAAACCTAGGGGACACAGAGTAGCTGTTAGAATGCTAGAGAGGAGGCTGAGGAATCATGCAGGATTTTTTCTCTTTGTGTGGACATGGGGTGGTGTGTATGGATGTGGGAGGTTAATAAGCATGGACTGAACGTGTGTTCCTCCATCCTCTTGGAGGAGGAAGGAAAGTAAAGGAGAGGAGGAAGCAAATGAAAACACATCTTTGGCTTTCTAGCTAGAGGAATCTAATCAACATGAAATATTCAATCTAAAAAATGGAAAACTCTAAAATGTGTGTACTCTTCAATGAAAGAAACCCATGACTCCTCCTGCTCGTTTGCTGCTGCTGCTGCTAAGTCACTTCAGTATGTCAGACTCTATGAGACCCCATAGATGGCAGCCCACCATTTGAGCTCCTGCTAAATCGCCACTGTCTCCTGATTTTTCCCAGATCACTCTTCCTCCGAGATCCACAGTTGCTGCTACTCTGTTCATCATGTTTTCTATGAGACTTTGTACTTGATTTAAAGTAAACTCTGTTAGGGGACTGAAATCAATCCTGGGCAAAGAATGCTATTCTATTAATTCACTAATTACTTGTCTTAGAGAAAATCAAATAGACAAGATTTTATATTATTGAATTCCTACCATTTAAAAATAGCTATTATGAATAATATAGTATTTTTCTATCAATATTCGTTTTCTATACAGTGTGTACATGCCCACTGAGCCAGTAGCTGCCCATACTCACAGGGGCCATCTGTTTAGTGGGACAGCTGATTATAGAAAGCACAGTTCCTCCACCAGGTTTTCCTGGGGAGCTAGAGGGACAGAGTAGCTCTTAGGACACAGGTGAGGCTACTCACCAGTCACTCAGCTTTTTTTTTTTTTTTTGATAGGGACAAGGGGTGAAGTGTATGCATGAAGGGGTAAGTAACTATGGACTAAGCTGCAGTTGAATCATCCTCTTTGCTGGATGAAGGAGAACAAACGAGAGGAGCAGGAAAGAAGTGAAAGAGAGCCTCTGCATTTTAACAAGTGATCTAATAATAACCTAAACAGTGGGGAAAAAGCAACACTAAAATGCATTCCAGCTTTAAATGACAGAGATGAACATCCCTCCTGCTTGTTTGGAGCATCTGCTAAATCAGTCCAGGATTTCTTCCTAGATCACTCCCTCCCCAGGATGCAAAGTTGCAGCTATTGAAATGAACAAGTTTTCTGTGAGATTTTGTTCTTGATTAAAAGCAAGCTCTATTAGAGGACTGAATTCAATCCTGCCTTTACAAATATCTATTATCAATCATGTGATATTTTTTCCCAGTCTTCACTTTCCAAACAATATCTGCATGTCCACTGAGACAGTGGCTGTCCACAATGAGAGAAGTGATACATTTAATGGGACAGTTCATTATGGAGAGGAACCAAGGGTGAATGCTGACTGTCTGTGACCCAGCGCTTTAGGAGATTACAACGACTCATAGTCATGAGGCTAACTATCGAAATCGAATGTGAGATCTATTTGACACATTCCCTAGAGTGTGTCTTACCAGGTTTAATCAATGTAGGGCTTGTGGTAATATCATATAGTAAAATGAAATATCTCCCTGATGATAATCTGCTTTATTCCTTGTTTAAGCATGACACTAGCACCAAGAGATATGACCAACATTGTCTACACAAGGCTGCAAAACTCTAACAATCTGTGAGTTCACCAGGGGATGCAAACCCCGAGGTGCCTTTCACAATAATGACTGTGCCAAAGTTAGCTGTTAATCCACTTTGCTTGCCCTGGTTTTGGGACCACTGTGCCAACCTTATAATGATGGGCACGGTCTGGATGCGAGCTTATAGTACCTCCAGGTATAAACATAGATGCAGGGACCCCTTGTTTCATGACTAGGATTTCAAGGATGAGTGATCAGTTCAGGTGAGGTGTGCAGACCAGAAACACTGGAAGCCCCCTAGGTTCTAAGTTTGGCTTTTCCACTTAGGAGGACAAGGGCTTGGGCCATTTTTCTCAGCAGCATCTTCATCTGAGGAAAATGAATATTAATGAAACTTGAGGAATGGCTGAGTTGAGGAAACAATCAGGTAACGTATAATCAGTGGGCAGTGGTGATGAGAAGTGTTTAGAAAGTTCACAGTTGACTTGTGCTGTGTAAGGGGGAAAAATCTCCTGAGGAAACACACATACACACACTTTAAGAATCACATCACAGGGGCTTACACATGGGCCCCCAACCCTGATTCATACAAACTCACATCATCTAAAAGATGTGGTTGTTTCCAGGGACCATAGAACACAGACATTGTTCTTAATGTGAGATCAGTCTTTTCTCAGAACCCCCAACCCTCACTCCCGTTAGGAACCCAGTATTAGGGTGACTCTGCAAAGCTAGCTGGCAAGAGAGCCCCACAATCATCAGCTAAATTGTTCCTCAGCAGAGGGACGGTTGCTGAATATTTACCATGTTCATTGGCTGCTCCGGCTGCCTGTGATTAGAGAAAAGAAAACTGTGAGGGTGGCAGCATTGCGTGTTCTCTGCAGTAACTTTTATGTTATCTGATTTTTTTGTTTTCCTCAGGTAACTAAACTCTTTAATAAATCATTCATTCCAAAATAAAACAGAGAGGACCCTTGTTGAAAAGGCTGGGCTCTTTCTTTTTTTTTTTTGGTCTTTTATTTATTATTTTTTTTCTAATTTTATTTTTAAACTTTACATAATTGTATTAGTTTTGCCAAATATCAAAATGAATCCACCACAGATATACATGTGTTCCCCATCCTGAACCCTCCTCCCTCCTCCCTCCCCATACCATCCTTCTGGGTTGTCCCAGTGCACTAGCCCCAAGCATCCAGTATCGTGCATCGAACCTGGACTGGCAACTCGTTTCTTACATGATATTTTACATGTTTCAATGCCATTCTCCCAAATCTTCCCACCCTCTCCCTCTCCCACAGAGTCCAGAAGACTGTTCTATACATCAATGTCTCTTTTGCTGTCTTGTACACCGGGTTATTGTTACCATCTTTCTAAATTCCATATATATGCGTTAGTATACTGTATTTATGTTTTTCCTTCTGGCTTACTTCACTCTGTATAATAGGCTCCAGTTTCATCCACCTCATTAGAACTGATTCAAATGTATTCTTTTTAATGGCTGAGTAATACTCCATTGTGTATATGTACCACTGCTTTCTTATCCATTCATCTGCTGATGGACATCTAGGTTGCTTCCATGTCCTGGCTATTACAAACAGTGCTGTGATGAACATTGGGGTACACGTGTCTCTTTCCCTTCTGGTTTCCTCAGTGTGTATGCCCAGCAGTGGGATTGCTGGATCATAAGGCAGTTCTATTTCCAGTTTTTTAAGGAATCGCCACACTGTTCTCCATAGTGGCTGTACTAGTTTGCATTCCCACCAACAGTGTAGGAGGGTTCCCTTTTCTCCACACCCTTTCCAGCATTTACTATTTGTAGACTTTTGGATCGCAGCCATTCTGACTGGCGTGAAATGGTACCTCATAGTGGTTTTGATTTGCATTTCTCTGATAATGAGTGATGTTGAGCATCTTTTCATGTGTTTGTTAGCCATCTGTATGTCTTCTTTGGAGAAATGTCTATTTAGTTCTTTGGCCCATTTTTTGATTGGGTCGTTTATTTTTCTGGAGTTGAGCTTTAGGAGTTGCTTGTATATTTTTGAGATTAGTTGTTTGTCAGTTGCTTCATTTGCTATTATTTTCTCCCATTCTGAAGGCTGTCTTTTCACCTTGCTAATAGTTTCCTTTGATGTGCAGAAGCTTTTAAGTTTAATTAGGTCCCATTTGTTTATTTTTGCTTTTATTTCCAATATTCTGGGAGGTGGGTCATAGAGGATCCTGCTGTGATGTATGTCGGAGAGTGTTTTGCCTATGTTCTCCTCTAGGAGTTTTATAGTTTCTGGTCTTACGTTGAGATCTTTAATCCATTTTGAGTTTATTTTTGTGTATGGTGTTAGAAAGTGGTCTAGTTTCATTCTTTTACAAGTGGTTGACCAGATTTCCCAGCACCACTTGTTAAAGAGATTGTCTTTAATCCATTGTATATTCTTGCCTCCTTTGTCAAAGATAAGGTGTCCATATGTGCGTGGATTTATCTCTGGGCTTTCTATTTTATTCCATTGATCAATATTTCTGTCTTTGTGCCAGTACCATACTGTCTTGATAACTGTGGTTTTGTAGTAGAGCCTGAAGTCAGGTAGGTTGATTCCTCCAGTTCCATTCTTCTTTCTCAAGATCGCTTTGGCTATTCGAGGCTTTTTTGTATTTCCATACAAATTGTGAAATTATTTGTTCTAGCTCTGTGAAGAATACTGTTGGTAGCTTGATAGGGATTGCATTGAATCTATAAATTGCTTTGGGTAGTATACTCATTTTCACTATATTGATTCTTCCAATCCATGAACATGGTATATTTCTCCATCTATTAGTGTCCTCTTTGATTTCTTTCACCAGTGTTTTATAGTTTTCTATATATAGGCCTTTAGTTTCTTTAGGTAGATATATTCTTAAGTATTTTATTCTTTCCGTTGCAATGGTGAATGGAATTGTTTCCTTAATTTCTCTTTCTGTTTTCTCATTATTAGTGTATAGGAATGCAAGGGATTTCTGTGTGTTGATTTTATATCCTGCAACTTTACTATAGTCATTGATTAGCTCTAGTAATTTTCTGGTGGAGTCTTTAGGGTTTTCTATGTAGAGGATCATGTCATCTGCAAATAGTGAGAGTTTTACTTCTTCTTTTCAATTTGGATTCCTTTTATTTCTTTTTCTGCTCTGATTGCTGTGGCCAAAACTTCCAAAACTATGTTGAATAGTAATGGTGAAAGTGGGCACCCTTGTCTTGTTCCTGACTTTAGAAGAAATGCTTTCAATTTATCACCATTGAGGATAATGTTTGCTGTGGGTTTGTCATATATAGCTTTTATTATGTTGAGGTATGTTCCATCTATTCCTACTTTCTGAAGAGTTTTTATCATAAATGGGTGTTGAATTTTGTCAAAGGCTTTCTCTGCATCTATTGAGATAATCATATTGTTTTTATTTTTCAATTTGTTAATGTGGTGTATTACATTGATTGATTTGCGGATATTGAAGAATCCTTGCATCCCTGGGATAAAGCCCACTTGATCATGGTGTATGATCTTTTTAATGTGTTGTTGGATTCTGCTTGCTAGAATTTTGTTAAGGATTTTTGCATCTATGTTCATCAGTGATATTGGCCTGTAGTTTTCTTTTTTTGTGGCATCTTTGTCAGGTTTTGGTATTAGGGTGATGGTGGCCTCATAGAATGAGTTTGGAAGTTTACCTTCCTCTGCAATTTTCTGGAAGAGTTTGAGCAGGATTGGTGTTAGCTCTTCTCTAAATTTTTGGTAGAATTCAGCTGTGAAGCCATCTGGACAGGGGCTTTTGTTTGCTGGAAGATTTTTGATTACAGTTTCAATTTCCGTGCTTGTGATGGGTCTGTTAAGATTTTCTATTTCTTCCTGGTCCAGTTTTGGAAAGTTGTACTTTTCTAAGAATTTGTCCATTTCTTCCACGTTGTCCGTTTTATTGGCATATAATTGTTGAAAGTAGTCTCTTATGATCCTTTGTATTTCTGTGTTGTCTGTTGTGATTTCTCCATTTTCGTTTCTAATTTTGTTGATTTGATTTTTCTCCCTTTGTTTCTTGATGGGTCTGGCTAATGGTTTGTCAATTTTATTTATCCTTCCAAAGAACCAGCTTTTGGTTTTGTTGATTTTTGCTATGGTCTGTTTTGTTTCTTTTGCATTTATTTCTGCTCTAATTTTTAAGATTTCTTTCCTTCTACTAACCCTGGGGTTCTTCATTTCTTCCTTTTCTAGTTGCTTTAGGTGTAGAGTTAGGTTATTTCATTTAAGATCTTCAACTTCAAGGAGGAAAAATTTCTACTTACGAAAGTGCCTACAGTAGTAATTGATAGTACTTTTAGTGTCCTTTTGAATCAGGGCTGTGTTTATAACAGATTTAACGTCAATATTTCACCAGCAAGGAATTTCATACATAAGTGCTAATATACATTGTCTGATTACTATAACTGTATTTCGCTGAACAAAACATAAAGAAGTGAAGCAGCAGTCTATGTGAGACACAGAGAGTTGAGCTTACCTCCAAGGGATGCAGGGGCGGCTCCTCAGCCCCAGCCTGGGGCAGATCCAACACCAGGTGCTCCTGGGGAGCTAGAGGGAAACAGAAGGCCATCAGGACAGATGAGAGGCTGCTTCCAAAGATCTCAGGCTTCTTTTTTGTTTGTTTGATGGGACATGGGGTGCAATGTGTACATGAGAGAGGTTAGTAACTATGAACTGAACTGTTCTTGAATCCTCCTCTTTGCTGGATGAAGTGCAAAAAAAGGTGACAAGCAGGAAGGCAATGAAAGAGATTGGCTGCATTTAACTGGTGATAACCAAACTGATGGGGAAAAGTGAAACATTACAATGCATGCCAACCTTCAGTGACAGAGACGCATGTACCTCCTGCTTGTTTAGAGCTTCTGGTACATCACACCTATCTTCTGGATTTCTTCCTAGATCACTCAAGCCTCAGGATCCACTGTTCCAGCTATTGTACCTACCAAGTCTGGGAGACTTGATTCTTGATTAAAGGCAAACTCTTGTTAGAAGACTGAATTCAATACTACCTTTCCAAACAGCTGTTATCAATCATGTGATGTTATTTCCCAGGCTTGATTTTCCAGTGTTTGCATGTCCACTGTGTCAGTGCTATTCACACTCACAGAAGTCATACTTTTAGTGGGACAGTTCATTATGGAGAGGAAGCATGGAGTGAAAGTTACTCTCTCTGACCCCACTGTGCATGAGATTTACAACAAGGATCATGGTAACTAGACTATCATTTTCCACTGTGAGCTTTATTTGACAACTTCCCTTGAGTGTGTACTACAGGGTTTAATCAATGCGAGGTTACAGTAATGTTACCCAGTACAATGAAATATATCTCTGATGAGAATATGCTTTTGTCCTTGTATAATCAAAGACAGGAACACCAACATATATGACTTCCACTCTACAAAAGGTCATGCAACACTCAGAATCTGTGAGTTTACCAAGAGGATCTGAGTCCCGATTACTTTTCACAATAATGACTGTGCCAAAGTTGGCATTAATCTAACTATGGTTACCCTGCGTTCCTTGAAAGGGTGACCACCTTATAATGATGGGCAGGATCAGGACTCCTGGACCTACTAGTACCTCCAGGGATGGACATCGATGTAGGCACCCTGGTGCCCCATGACTGAGGATCACATGACTGACTGGTAAGAGCAGGTCACTCCTCCAGAGGAGCCAAATTGGGATCAACACTAGGTACTCAGTTTGGCTTTTTCACTACGAGGTCAAGAATGTTGGGCATTTGTATCATTTCCATCTTCACCTGAGGAAAATGAATATTAAGCTAGTTTGAGGAATGGATTCCCTGATTGCTCAGTTGTTAAAGTGTACACCTGCAATGCTGGACACCCCGTTCGATCCCTGGGTTTGGAAGATCCCCCAGAGAAGGGAAACACTACCCACTCCAGGATTCCGGCCTAGAGAATTCCATGGACTCTAGTCCACGCGGCCTCAAAGAGTTGGACACAAACTGAGTGACTTTCACTTTGGCTTTTGAGGAAAGACTGAGTTGAGGAAAGAATCAGGTAATGTATAGTCAGTGTGCAGTGGTGATGAGAAGTGTTTAGAAAGTTCACAGTTGACTTGTGCTGTGTAAGAGGGAAACATGTCCTGAGGAAACACATATACACACACCTTAAGAATCACACCACACAGGCTTACACAAGGGCCCCCAACCCTGATTTACACACACTCACATCAGCTAAAAGATGTGGTTGTTTCCAGGGACCATAGAACACAGACACTGTTCTTTCTTTGAGATCAGTCTCTTCTCAGAACCCCCAACCCTCACTCCTGTTAGGAATCCAGCATCAGGGTGACTCTGCAAAGCTAGCTGGCAAGAGAGCCCCACGATCATCAGCTAAACTGTTCCTCAGCAGAGGGACGGTCACTGAATATTTACCATGTTCATTGGCTGCTCCGGCTGCCTGTGATAAGAGAGAAGAAAACAGTGTGAGGGTCGTAGAATCATGTCTTCTCTGCAGTAACTTTTATGTTATCTGATTTTTTGTTTTCCTCAGGTAACTAAACTCTTAAAAATATCAATCATTCCAAAAGAAAACAGAGAGGACCCTTGTTGAAAAGGCTGGGCTCTTTTACTTAAGATCTTTCCATTTCAGGAGGAAAAAATTCTACTGAGGAAAGTACCTACAGTCGTAATTGATGGTATTTTTAGTATCCTTTTGAATCAGGTCTGTGTTGATAACAGATTTAACGTCAATATTTCACCAGCAAGGAATTGCATACATAAGTGCTAATATACATTGTCCGATTACTATAACTGTATTTCACTGAATGAAACATAAAGAAGAGACGCAGCAGCCTTTGTGAAACACAGACTGTTGAGCTTACCTCCAGGGGATACAGAGGTGGCTCCTCAGCCCCGGCCTGGGGCAGTTCCAACACCAGGTGCTCCTGGGGAGCTAGAGGGAAACAGAAGGCCATCAGGACAGAGGAGAGGCTGCTTCCAAAGATCTCAGGTTTCTTGTTTGTTTGTTTGATGGGACATTGGGTGGAATGTGTACATGAGAGAGGTTAGTAACTATGGACTGAGCTGCTCTTGATTCCTCCTCTTTGCTGGATGAAGTACAACCAAGGAGACAAGCAGGAAGGTGATGAAAGAGATTGGCTGCCTTTAACTGGTGATAACCAAACCAATGGGGAAATGTGAAACATTACAATGCATGCCAGCTTTCAATGACAGACCCATGACCCTGTTTTCTGTTTCGAGCTTCTGGTACATCACACCTATCTTCTGGATTTCTTCCTAAATAACTGCATCTGCAGGATGTGCTGTCTCAACTATTGTACTTAACAAGTCTGGGAGACTTTATTCTTGATTAAAGGCAAACTCTTGTTAGAGGGCTAAAGTCAATACTACTTTTCCAAATAGCTATTATGAATCATGCAATGTTATTTCCCAGGCTTGATTTTCCAAACAATGTTTGCTTGTCCACTGAGTCAGTGGGGGTTCACACTCACAGAAGTCATATTTTTAGTGGGACAGTTCATTATGGAGAGGAAGCATGGAGTGAATCTGACTGTCTCTGACCCAGCTATGCATGAGATTTACAACAAGGATCATGGTCACTAGACTATCAGTTCCATTCTGAGCTTTATTTGACAATATCCCTTGAGTGTTTACTGCAGGGTTTAATCAGTGTGAGGTTATGGTAATGTTACCCAGTACAATGAAATACATCTCTTTTGATAATATGCTTTTGTCCTTGTGTAAACAAAGACAGGAACACCAACACATATGACTTCCATGCTACAAAAGGCCACCCAACACTCAGAATCTGTGAGGTTACCAGGAGGATATGAGTACTGAGATTCTTTTCCCAATAATGACGTTTCCAAAGTTGGTGTTAATCCACCTATGGTTACCTGAGTTCCTTGACCACTTGCCCACCTTATAATGATGGGCAGGATCTGGACCCCTGGACCTGCTAATACCTCCTGGCATGGATATAGATGCTGAGACTCCCTTTCCGCATGACTGAGGATCACATTGGTGACTGGTAGGAGCAAGTCACTCCTCCAGAGGAACCAAACTGAGATCAACCCTGGGTACTAAGTTCGGTTTTTCCACTAGGACGTTAAAAATTTTGGCCATTTGTCCAATTACCATCTTCACCTGAGGAAAATTAATATTAAGCTATTTTGGGGAATGGATTCCCTGATAGCTCAGTTGTTAAAGAGTCTGCCTGCAATGCTGGATACCTGTGTTTTATCCCTGGGTTTGGAAGATCCCCTGGAGAAGGGAAAGGCTACCCACTCCAGTATTCTGGCCTGGAAAATTCCATGGACTGTAGTGCATGGGACCGCAAAGATTTGAATACAAACTGAATGTCTTTCACTTTCACTTTTGAGGAAAGACTGAGTAGAGGAAAGAGTCAGGTAATGTATGGTCAGTGTGCAGTGGTAGTGAGAAGTCTTTAGAAAGTTCACAGTTGACTAGTGCTGTGTAACAGGGAAACCCCTCCAGAGGCAACACACACAGACACAGAGCTCCAGAATCACACCACTTGGGCTCACACAAGGGCCCCCAATTGTGATTCACACAAACCCACAACATCTAAATGATGTAGTTGCTTCCAGGTACCATAGAACAAAGACACTGTTCTTTCCAGGGAGATCAGTCTCTTCTTTTCACCTACAGCCCACACCCCAAGTAGGAATCTGGCATCAGGGCCACTCTCCAACCAGAGCCAGAGAACCCCACCTTTATCAGTTGGATTGTCCGTCAGCAGAGTGATGATCCGTGAATATTTACCGTGTTCACAGGCTTCCCCGGATTCCTGTGATTGCAGAGAAGAAAACAGAGTGAGTGTCTCAGCATCTTGAGTTTTCTGCTCTAAGTCTTCTCTTATCTGGTTTTTGTCCTCAGGTAACTAGCACTCTTTACTTCAGTGGCTCCAAAATAAAACAGACAGTCTTCTGTTGGGAAGACTGGTCTGTTTCACATAAGATCTCTCAGTTTTAATTTGACCAACGTTTACAAATTGTTTTTCAAGAAAGAACACTTTCTGTTGAGCAAAGTACCTACAGTAATAAATGATGCTGTCTTATTTAAATGTCCTTTTGAATCAGGACTGTGTTGATAATAGATTTATCCTCTCTACTTTCCCAGCCAAGGATTTGCATGCCTCAGTGGTAACGCAAATTCTCATATTACTATAACTGTGTTTGACTGAATGGAAAATAAAGAAGTGAAGCCGCAGCCTTGCCCCGGTTAAGAGAGGTGCACTTACGTCCACCTTCCTCAGAGGCTCGTCCTCAGTCCCGGCCTGAGGCAGCTCCACCGCCATGTCCTCCTGGGGAGCTGGAGGGACACAGAACAGCATAGAGACACAGGTGAGGTGCTCACTAACCTCTCAGGAGCCTTTTTCTTTGAAGGGGCATGGGGTGGAGTGTATGCATAAGGCATTAGTAACTATGGACTGACTTGCAGTTGAATCATCCTCTTCATTGTATAAATAAGAGCAAATCAGAGGAGCAGGAAACTTCTGTATTTTAACTAGTGATAACATAACAGTTCGGGAAAAAAGAAACACTGGAATGCATGCCACCTTTCAATGACAAAGACTCATGAAACTCCTGCCTGTTTATATCTTCTACAAAACCACTCCTATCTGGAAGGATTTCTTCCTAGATCACTGCCTCCCCAGGATTCAATTTCAGCTGATGCACTTATTAAGTTTTCTATGATATTTTGTTCTTGATTAAAAGCAATCTCTGTTAGAGAACTGAATTCAACCCTACCTTGCCAAATAGCTATAATCTATCATGTGATGTTTCTTCCTAGTCTCCATTTTCTGAACAATATTTGCACGTCCACTGAGTCAGTGTTTGTTCACACTCATTGAAGCCATACATTTAGAGGGACAGTTCATCATGGAGAGAACGCATGGGGTAAACGTTGACCTTCTTGGACCCTGGTGTGCAGGAGGTTCACAACAAGAGTCAAGGTCACCAAGGAGAATGTCAAGTTCCACTGTGAGATCTATTTGACACCTTCCCTTAAGAGTGTGCTACAGGGTTTAACCAATGTACGGCTTATGGTAATGTCACCCAGGACAATGAAATATCTCCCTGGATGACACTCTGCTTTTGTCCTTGGTTAAGCAATGACACTAGCACCAACAGATATGGCCTGTACTGTCTAAACAAGGGAATGCAACTTTCAGATCTTTGAATTCCCTAGGAGGATATGAATCCCAAGGTGCCCTTCACAGTAATGACTGTGGCAATGTTGGTGATAATCCACCTATGTTTGCCCTGGGTTCCATGACCACTGAGCCCATCTTACAATGAAGGGCACAATCTGGACCTCTGGAGCTCTAGTACCTCCAGGCATAAACGTAGATGCAGGGACCCCCTTGCTCCATGACTGAGGATCCCACGGTTGAGTGATAAGTGCAGGTCAGGGGTCCAGAGCAGACACACTGGGACCACCCATAGGTTCCCAGTTTATTCTTTTCCACTTTGGAAGTCAATAGCTTGGTCCATATTTCTCAGCACCATCTCCATTTGAGCAAGATGAATATTAACCGAACTTGAGGAATGACTGAGATGAGGAAAGACTTAGGTAATCTACAGCCAGTGCACAGTGTGTTGAGAAGTGTTTAGAAAGTTCACCGTTGACTTGTGCTTTATAAGAGGGAAACACATCCTGAGGAAACACACACAGACAGCTTGAGAATCACACTGCATGGGCTCACACATGGGACCAAAACCCATGCATCTAAATGATGTAGTGGTTTCCAGGTACCATAGAGCACAGACATTTTCTTTCCTGGGAGATCAGTCTCTTATCTGCACCCTGTGCCTTCACCCTCTTTAGGAATCCAGCATCAGGGCGACCCTCCAAACAGAGCTGGCAAGAGATTGCCACCTTCATCATCTAGATTATTTTCATCAGAGGGATGATCCCTGAATAATTACCGTGTTCACTGGCTTGTTCACAGGCCTGCAATTAGAAAGAAGAAAACAGTGTGAGGGTGTCAGCATCTTCAGTCCTGTGCGTTCAGGTCTTTTGTTCTCTTTTTCTTTTCAGAAAACCAAATGGGCATGTGCTGTTGCATCCATAGCCCCAAAATAACACATAGAGAACACCTGTGGGAAAGGCTGGAGCTCCTCCTGGAAGAGCACTCCAGCTCATTTTCACCAGTAATTAAAAGTTTCATTTCTGGAAGGAACAGTTTCTGCTGAGGAAACTGATCCCAATTCCAGTTTTTAATTTATGTTGTAATTTTTGAAAAACATCCTTTTGAATAAGTTATCTGCTGGGAGAAATTCATCCATCAAATTAAAAACTGTTTATATGAACTGTCTTGAATATTTTGAACCTTTATCTGAATTCAGCTAGAAAATAAAGTCATTAAGCAACACTTTTATATCAGATGAATAGGAGGCACTTACTGTGGAGTTGGGCAGAGCCTCTTCCTCCAACGTTGAAATGGATAGCTCCTCAAGCTGGTCCTCGGGGAGCTCTAGGAGGACATAGAGGAATTTTCAGGACACTTGTGATGCTGATGGGGAAGACCATGTTAATGTGGATACATCGGAGGAGTGTGTGGATGTGGGTGGTTAATGTGTGGGCTAAAATCTGTTGGACAACCTTTATCATGGGTGGAGGAAGGCAAAGGAGATGAACGTTTCAGAAATGAGTCAGAGAGCCTTAAGCTTTCTGGCTAAGGGGATCGACTTGAAACTCGGTCTGACAGAGGGAAGCACTAAAAATCACACTATGCTTCAGTAGTCATGTACTGTTGTGAGACTTGGACCATTAAGAAGGCTGAGTGCCAAAGAATTAACGCTTTAGAATAGTGGTGCTGAAGAGACTCTTGTGAGTTCCTTGGACAGCCAGGAGATCAAACCAGATAATCATAAAGGAAATCAATCATGGATATTCATTGGAAGGACTGATGCTTAAACTTCAGTACTTTGGCTGCCTGATGTAAAGATTAGGCTCACTCGAACAGCCCCTTATGCTGGGAAAGACTGAGGGCAGGAGGAAAAGAAGGGGCCACAGAGGATGAGATATCTTGATAGCATTATCGACTCAATGGACATGAATTTGAGCAAACTCCAGAAGATAGTGAAAGATAGGTCAGCCTGGTGTGCTGCTGTCCATGGGCTCACAGACATAAACTAGGGACTGAGCATTGTCATCAAAAATAAATTGTATTTATTCTTCTCATAATTTTTAAGAATTAAAAAGTTCCATCAGTTCAGTTCAGTTGCTCAGTCTTGTCCAAGTCTTTGTGACCCCATGAATCGCAGCACACCAGGCCTCCCTGTCCATCACCAAATCCCAGAGTTCACCCAAACCCATGTGCATTGAGTTGGTGATGCCATCCAACCGTCTCATCTTCTGTCATTCCCATCTCCTCCTGCCCTCAATCTTTCCCAGCATCAGGGCCTTTTCAAATGGCTCAGCTCTTCACATCAGGTGGCCAAAGTATTGGAGTTTCTGCTTCAACATCAGTCCTTCTAATGAACACGCAGGACTGATCTCTTTTAGGTTGGAATGGTTGGATCTCCTTGAAGTCCAAGAGACTGTTCAGAGTCTTCTCCAACACTGCAGTTCAAAAGCATCAATTCTTTGGTGCTCAGCTTTCTTTATAGTCCAACTATCACATTCATACATTCATACTGGAAAAACCATAGCCTTGATTAGATGGACCTTTGTTGACAAAGTAATGTCTCTGCTTTTTAATATGCTGTCTAGGTTGGTCATAACTTTCCTTCCAAGGAGTAAGCGTCTTTTAATTTCATGGCTGCAATCACCATCTGCAGTGATTTTGGAGCCCAGAAAAATAAAGTCAGCCACTGTTTCCCCATCTATTTGCCATGAAGTTCTGGGACTGGATGCCATGATCTTAGCTTTCTGAATGTTGAGCCTTAAGCCAACTTTTTCACTCTCCTCTTTCACTTTCCTCAAGAGGCTCTTTTGTTCTTCTTCAGTTTCTGCCATAAGAGTGGTCTCATCTGCATATCTGGGGTTATTTATATTTTTCCCAGCAATCTTGGTTTTTCTATATTCACAATTTAGTGTACCTATCAACACCATCTACATATTTTTCATCAGATCCAATATAACCTCTGTACCCATTAAGTCATAATCCACCTTCTCCGTTGCCTCCTCGCTTTGGTAATTTCTATTTCCAGCTTCCATGAGTTAGCCTATTCAGTGTACCTTAAACCAGTGGAAGCATACAATATTTGTCTTTCTGTGCCTGCCTTATTTCACTAAGTATAATAAATGTTTGTATTAATTGTCCATCCATTTTATAGCATATTTCAATCCTTAATTCATTTTGTGGTGGGACAGTATTCCATTCTGAGTACATATCACATTTCATTTATCCATTCATCACATGATGGTCTTTGGGTTGTTTCTAGTATTTACGTACTAATAATACACTGTGAACATTAGTGTGTAGATTTCTGTATGGTATTATAATTTAAAAGTGCATATTTAAAATATCACTGAATGTAACAATACAAAGTGTGAATGTTAGGTGAACTAACAATGTTAGATTTTGAACTACTAAAAATATATTTTCTCACTAATTATAAAAAATGTAGCACACATATGTTATCTGTGAGTAGAATTTGATAGCTGAAACTGAAGTGATATGTTATTGGAATTTTCTGTATAATCTATACAACTTTTATGTCAATGTAATCCTGCTTTAAGTAAAGTCTAATGATTTAAAGAAATCTTGAAACATGACTTCAGGGGGGAACACATCACAGCTAGTGTTAAAAAATTAGCTAATGTCCAAACCATAGCTAGAGACCATTTTCACTTTTAAGCATGAACCAAATGTTGAATTTAAAATGCATCTTTCCTTTCATAGTTAAAGCAGTACCAACTGATATAGTTTCAATTTGAACACATGAAATAAAAGAACATTGCTTAATATTTCTCTTTTTTTCCCTTAAATATGAGGCCCTGAACATACTACAATAATCATTCTTGAATGAACTTAATGAGAAAATTTCCACAGTACCTTCAGTTGAGTCAGTTAGAGGGTGCACCCTATTGTGTGGCCAACAACAAACTCTCTTCATCCAGCTGGTTCTTGATGTTCTTGACATTTGAGGGGTGTGGCTTCTCGCCTTCTGGATGAGACATCCTGTGAAATGCATTATAATGGTGAGAGCTGTTGACATGTTGCCGGCAGAGGACCACCTGGGAACTAATAATAATTGACCCATAATTCAATCCTCTGGTTCCCTTCCTCATCAGATGCCTTGCAAGGCCTCCTGAATCCAAGGTGGACTTAGGAAGATCTGCAGTTTGATATGCACTGAAAACATCCAACAGACTGGCTGTGTGTGCAAATATCTCTATTTAACTGAGACCTAGAAGCTCAGCAGAGCATGGTGACCATGGCTGATGGACTGGATTCAAATCACATTTAGGAGAAGCAGGTACTTGGGAAAGACATACGGATCCCTCTTTGCCTCAGTTCCCTGTCCTGAGTTGGAGAAATGTTAACATGGCCTATTTTTAGTATTATGAGGCCAAGAATGATTAAATACAGGTAAAATATTAGAAAAATAAAGGAGTGACTTCCTGGGCAGTCCAGTGGATAAGAATCTGCCTCTCAACGCAGGGGACGGGGTTTGATTTCTGGTCGGCAAACTCTGGTCCTGTATGCCTCTGCGCAATTAAGCCCACATGTTGCAACTACTGAGGTCAAGCACCACGAGTAGAGAGTCAGTGCCCTGCAACGAAAGAGCTGCACGATGTGATGAAGATTCCACGTGCCACAACTAAGACCTCATGCAGCCAAATAAATGAATGATAGATAGACAAATAAATAAATAGAAAAGTAAAGGACTGGTGCTTCGTAATTTCTCTGTAAGTGTTCAACCTTGAATGATGGCAAGAATAAGATGGACCTTCAGTAGTGGTTGAAAGCAGAGAGGGCATTTTGAGGGCTCCAATAAGTGGAGATGGAAGCTTATTCTTCAGCTTTTTCACAGAAACAAGTTTTTATAGCTCATGGAGAGTATCTATTATCACCTCTTCGGACACCCAGCCCTGTTCAAGAGGAAGGGTGGACAAAGTGTGGGCTGTAATCCATATGTTACATTAGATGGTGTTGAAATTTAAAGAGATGAAGTGATTTTCCAATGGTCACGCAATAATAAATAGTGGATCTGGGACAGGATTGTAGATGGTTCCCTGAGGACACAGATGCCTGCACCTCTGAGGCCTGTGCTAAAACCCCTTAACCAGGACCTCAACCCTACCTCCAACTCAAATTATCCTGCCCCTAGTTTTCTGTGGATGAGAGCTGATGCCCTGAAGAAGGTGCCTCAGCCTTAAAAAGGGCTCCAATCCTCCTCCTACCACTCATCTCTATATTTCAGTTCCTCATCCAAAATACAAGTTTCCTCTGAGCAAAGCTTCTCAGAAAAACCACAGGATTCCAACTCTGTCCATCCTCCAAAGCTTCTTCACACACTCAACCATCTCACGAGCAGCCTTCCCAATGTCCAGTTCACCTTGCTAAGTGACCAGTCATCTGTTTGGCCAACAAGTTGGCTCAGCGCTCAGAACCTTCTAAACCAAAGGGCACATGATGCTCTACAAAGAATTAGCTTCCTTTTAACTTGACCAAGTCTGCATGAGCACTTAATGTGAGTTAACTCGGAGGTGGCCATCTGTGCTGGCCTTTGGTGGCTTAACTAAGTCTGAGATGCTCAAAGTCTCACAGCTGATCTGAACACTTATTTGAGCAGCCTGGACAAGTGCTAGCTAAGAATGGGCAGGAGTTCAACCTTCCCCCACTAAAATTCGGACTCTATCAACTTCTCATTATGCTCTAGACCCTGTAGTAGGAGAAACAGAGCCCCATATTCTTTTTGAAAATCATCTCCATCCTCACAGCCTGCAGACTGTAACCCTAGATTCTCCTTGAGGGATCAACAGACAAGCTCTCCTTCCCTCAGTGACCAAATGTTCATCCTACCAACCCAACAGCACTATGCAATCTCACTAAACTCCTTGGCAACAGCCAAATAATGATCCAGCCCACATCCACCCATGGGAATCCCACCAGTAAATCCCAGTTTCTTTCCTTTTTAAGTCTCACGATTTACACTGCTAGTGTTTGTAGATTTGGGCAGCAGATTTGGAAGAGTTGAGATGTAATTCCCTTTACTATAATGTCCATGTTGGGAGACACCATTGTTCTCCTCTGTTAGTTCTTTCCATCTGTTCTCTGGTAAGAGTGTGTACAAAACTGGCATTGGGAAATTGGAAATTTAGGAAGATATTTAAGGCAGCCAGCTGACAGGAAAATCAAAATATAATTTAAGGAATAAAACAAGACTATAACCACATTTATAACTCTGTAGATAAATTAGAGTGATGGAAAAGAAAAATAATAATAAAAATGAGAAAAAATTCATCAGTAAAAGTTAAACAG
>NW_020867625.1:0-48158 GCF_003369695.1 Bos indicus x Bos taurus | reverse complement strand
AGTAATTAAAAATGATCTTTATCAGTTTCACATCATGTAGTTGTCTTTTAAATTGGGCACTCATTTGTACATAAACTAGAAAAGATATGTACAAGTTAGGGTCTTTGCCTGCAAACTGTTTCCCCACCCACAAATTTACACAACAGGCTGATATTCCCAAGGACTGCATCTGAGACTCTGACAAGGATTGGGGCTAGCCATCAGACTGCTCAGTAGTTATATATGCAATATTTATGTATTTAAAAACCACTAATGAGAATGTTACAGCAAGGGAACTCTACTTAATGCTCTGTGATGAGCTGAATAACAAGGAAAGTACAAAAGGAGGGGATGTATATAAAGTATGCTGATTCACATTGCCTATACATTACAAAACTAACCAGCATTGAAACGCAACCCCACCTCCATGAAAACTTTGTAAAAAATCACAAAAGAATGCTAGGATCAAAATTTTATCAACTAGATCACCTTCAAATATCAGGGGATAATTCATATATTTGTGTGTGTGAATATACACATATATATACACAATCTGTCTATCCCTGGTGGCTCAGACGATAAAGCTTCTGCCTGCAATGCGGGCGACCTGGGTTCAATGCCTCGGTTGGGAAGATCTCCTGGAGAAGGAAATAGCAACCCACTCCTATATTCTTGCCTGGAAAATCCCATGGATGGTGAACCTGGTAGGCTACAGTCTATATGGTCGCAAAGAGTTGGACACGACTGAGTGACTTCACTTTCTTCTTTCACTTTACACATCTGTATATATATATATATGTGTGTGTGTGTGTGTGTGTGTTATATACATATATATAATATATATATATGTTTTCATACACTTTCTTCTTCAGAAGAGTTACCCCATAAATATTTACATTTAAATTTATATTTGAAGGAGTAATGAGAAGAAAAATGACACAACTACGTGGATGTTAAGTTATATGATAATTAATATGACCAAATATATAATAATTTGTTTTCTTGAAAAATTAAGGATAAAAAGAGACAAAATAGAAATCATATGCTACAGAAGTGATTCCAGGAAAGAGACCCTTAAAGCTGGAATCGGGAATACATTGTCTAATTTGGTTAGGTTAGAGGATGGCAATGGTTTATTTGCACAGAACTGGGAGAGTGGAAGTCAATGTAACTCAGTGGCAAACAACAGCAGCAACCACAAAACTTATCCCTTGTACTCTTCTGGAATCATGCTATAGGTTTTAGGCCAAAGAACGTCTTCTGTGGGCACGCTCAGAGTCTCTAATTTCTTGGAAATGCAGAAAACACATCTATCTGAATTTAAGTTCTCCATTTTAATCATGAGAATAGCAATATTATAATGTAATTTCAAATGTTCATTGACTTGAAATTTATAGTTTGGATTGGGAAAGAAGGCCCTGAGAATGAGTTGTAACTTTGATAGACTCCTGTCAACCTGCTTACCTCCCATCTCTCTTCCACCCCTTCTCCCTCTTTTGGGGAGATTAGAGGACCCTTCCGTTCCTTGTTTTGTCATTAAGTCATGTCCAACTCACTGGTGACCCCATGGACTATAGCCTCCTAGGTTTCTATGTCCATGAGATTTCCCAGGCAAGAAGACTGAGGAGGGTTACCATTTCCTTCTCCAGGGATCTTCCCAACCCACAGACTGAAGCGGGTCAGCCTGCTTGGCAGGCTGATTCTTTACCATTGAACAACCTGGGAAGCCTAGAGGCCTGCATAATGGACATGAGTTTGGGTAAACTCTGGCAGTTGATGATGGACAGGGAGGCCTAGCATGCTGCAGTTCATGGGGTCGAAAAGAGTCAGACACGACTGAGTGTCTTTCACAAAAAGTGAAAGTGAAGTCGCTCGGTTGTGTCAGACTCTTAGCGACCCCATGGACTGCAGCCTACCAGGCTCCTCCATCCATGGGATTTTCCAGGCAAGAGTACTGGAGTGGGGTGCCATTGTCTTCTCCATCTGTCATGTCTAACTCCTTGTAATCCCATGGAGTGCAGCACATGAGGCTTCCTTGTCCATGACCAACTCCTGGAGCTTGCTCAAACGCATGTCCATTGAGTCAGTGATGCCATCCTACCATCTCATCCTCTTTTGTCCCCTTCTCCTCCTGCTTTCCATCCTTCCCAATATCAGGGCCTTTTCCAATTAGTCGGTGCTCCGCATCAGGTGGCCAAAGTATTAGAGCTTCAGCCTCAGCATCAGTCCTTCCAAAGAATATTCAGGACTGATTTCCTTTAGGATGGATTACTTGGATCTCCTTGAGCTCTCAAGATCTTGAGAGTTCAAGGGGCTCTCAAGATCTTGAGAGTTCAAGGGACTCTCAAGAGTGTATATACATACATACATTTTCAGAGAATATTGTATTTTTCAAAATATTAACATACATCATCATAGCCATCAATACAACCATCTGATTAAGTAGTTTCTTTATTATAAAGATTAGTAAACACAATTTTGGAGAAGGCAATGGCACCCCACTCCAGGACTCTTGCCTGGAAAATCCCATGGATGGAGGAGCCTAGTAGGTTGCAGGCCATGGGGTGGCTAAGAGTCAGACACTACTGAGCGACTTCCCTTTCACTTTTCACTTTCATGCATTAGAGAAGGAAATGGCAACCCACTCCAGTGTTCTTGCCTGGAGAATCCCAGGGACAGAGGAGCCCGGTACATCAATTGCTGGTATCATCATCATTTACCACCAGATATCAAGGCTCTTATAAACCACTGGTAAATAAGATTGTGAAGCATTAGTGTAAAAATAGGAAGAAAAAAAATGGCCAGTAAAACAGAAGCCAGACAAAGATACATTAATACTTTACAAAGTTATGTTATGTGTAAGAAATGTTCCACTGCAGTGAAGTGAGAGGAAATTGTACTATTTTTAAGAAATTGAATGAGTTTGTTTAAATAAGTACACAGAAAAAATAATAATAATGTAACCACCTACCTCATACTAAGGGCTTCCCAGGTGGCTCAGTGGTAATGATCTACCTGCCAAGCAGGAGACAGGGACACAGGTTCTATTTCTGGGTTGGGAAGATCCCTTGGAGGAGAAATGGCAACCCATTCCAGTATTCTTGCCTGGAAAATTACATGGACAGAGGAGGTTGGAGGGCTATAGTCCATGGGGTCACAAAGAGCTGGACTTAGTGACTAAACACATAAATATATTCTAGATAGATTTTAGATATAAGTGCAAACAATAATAGAATTGTCTCTTAGAAGATAAAGCATAAGGAAACATTTTCAAAATCTTGGAGTAGGAATTTTTTCTTATCCAGGATTTGAAAAGTAATAACTACACAGGAAAATATAAGGAACTGAAATATATTATGAATAAGAACTTCTGCTTACCAAATGCATTTTCTGAGTAAATACACAGGACAAAGTATGAATAAAGTTATTTGAAATATATATTATTCTAAGAAAAGACTCATGGTCCCAATTATAAAGAAGTTTAATGTACTAATAAGGCAAATAACCCAACAAAAGTTGGCAAAAGAACGTGATGACCCAAAAGCTTACTTGCATAATACCATTAGTCATCAGGAAAAATATGTATTCAAGAAAATTAGGACCCATTACATACTCAACAGGATGAATAAAACAAAAAAGAAAAAAAATTACCAAAAGGTGATGAATGTATTAAACACCTGAAATTCATCTCTGTTACTATTTGGAGTGTAAATCTGTAGTATACGTTAGGAAAACAAAGCAGCAAAATATCTTTATATTCATGAAACAAATTCAAATCATTCTACTCAGTCAGCTGATAGTATATATAAGGGTGAGCGGTTCCAACCTGCCTCTCAAAATCCTTTAACAGGTGTGGACGTGTTTTTGTTTAAAAATAGCAATATTCCTACTTGAAAACTAGGTGGCCGGCCGTGACTCAGTCTTTCTGATCACCAGACAGCGCACGTGCCCCTGTCCCCCGGCCCTCCCTGTGCGTGTTTGTTGCTCTTCCCCGTCACTTCCAGCTTTTCCCCGCTCCCGGCCCACCCGACACAGGTGACCGCCCAGTGCCCCCTTACCCTGTTTAGGACCTAACCGGTCTTGCCTCATGTGGTGTCCTTCCCTGGCCTCCATGGCTGGTGGTGTCTCCGGGCACAGAAGTGCCCTCGGTCCCCGAGGGGGGAAGCTGGGCACAGCAAGTTGCATGTGAGGGCCGTGGAGGCACCGGTACACGGCGGGAAGAGCTCTCCTGGGCCATTTGTGGCTCTGGGTGTTGGCGGTGGTGGGCGCAAGCCCCGATACGGGGGCTCCATGGCGGCCAGGAAGGTCAGTAGACATCCTGGGTGCCAGGGGACCGCTCCTGCGCTGGAGGCTTCTTGCGGTGAGATTCCGTGTCCTGACGCAGAAGCAGCTAGCCTTCCGGGTCATTCAGAATGACTTCCGGGCCCCTTGCAGTAGCTGGTGGCCACCCCACCTCCACTGTTGGTTCTATGCCTCTGCCATGTCTATGCCACGTGGGCCTACGTGGCAGCACTTCATTGGTGCCTCGTCCGTCCTGTCCTCTGATCCCTGGGGCTGCGCCCTGGTGCGTCTGGCTTCCCTGGCCCGCCTTCCCCCATCTCCATTGCCCTTTGCCTCCTCCTGTCCGCTGATGTTGTCGCGTGCTGGACCAGGAAGAGCGCCTGAGCCCCCGGCGCGACGCCCCCTGCGGTGCCCTCGTCCAAGTGTGCGCAGGTCACCGGCTTGCTGCTGCTAAGTCACGTCAGTGGAGTCTGACTCTGTGCGACCCCATAGACGGCAGCCCACCAGGCTCCCCTGTCCCTGGGATTCTCCAGGCAAGAACACTGGAGTGGGTTGCCATTTCCTTCTCCAATGCATGAAAGTGAAAAGTGAAAGGGAAGTTGCTCAGTTGTGTCCAACTCTTAGGGACCCCATGGACTGCAGCCTACCAGGCTCCTCTGTCCATGGGATTTTCCAGGCAAGAGTACTGGAGTGGAGTGCCATGCCTGTACCACCACCCCTGGGGGGGTGGAGGTGAGGGTGCCACGGCTGTCCCTGATGTGCCCGGCTGGTGTCCGTAGCCCCACTTCCGGCCCACCGGGCCCTGGAGGAGGGTCTCCCCATCAGAACTTTGGGGAAGGATGCTGCGTCCCTCGTGGATGGAGCGTGGGGGATCCTTCGGCCTCCCCATGGGAGGAGCGGATCACCTGGCCTCGGGTGATCGCCCTCCCGCTTCTTCACTTTGTGGAGTTTTGCTGCCACTGCCCTTCACCCCACGCCTGCACGCCAGGCGCCCTGTGCTCACTTGGGATACCCAGGTGGTGCAGTAGAAAAGAATCAGCCTGCTAATGCAGGCAGTTGCAAAGATGCAAGTTCGATCCCTGAGTGGGGGAGATGCCCTGGAGGAGGAAATGGCAACCCCCTCCTGTATTCTTGCCTGGAAAATCCCTTGGACAGAGGAGTCTGGCGGGCTGCAGTCCAAGGGGTCATAGAGTCCAAGAGGTGGACACGACTGAGCACATGCACATATACACATGAGAAAAAAGAAGAGAATCCCGGTTACAACTCAACTGTTGTGTAAAGAATTTTGTAATTGGCTTTCCAGAAATGCCACCTTTAGTAGCTGACTTAGTAGAAGGAGGACCCGGATTACACAGGAGGGTTGAGAAAGTGGCTCCGGTATCCAGTAGGAATTTAACAGGATGGCCTGCTCTAGTTAGAGTCACCTGAGGCTCCTTTGTGGTAATGAGGACAGAAGCCAAAGTGGGAAGCCCTGGGCCCCGTGAATCTTGATCTTGTATCTGAGTTTCTGACCCCTGAAACCTACGTCCCTGGGGATATTACTCTTCCAGTGATCTCCCTTGCAAGTGGGGCAGGGCCTTGGTGGTGGCCTCTGCTTGCCTTGGGGGCATTGTCCCTTAAAGTGTCCATCCTTGCCACAACAAAAACAGACGCCAGGTTTCTGCTTGTGTCCTCCCACATTTGTAGCCCTAAAGTTAACTCCCTGTAGGGCCATAATGAGAGCTTCGGCCTTTCTCTTATCTCTATTCTCTTTTTCTTTAGGTTCTTCCTGATTTCTGTTTAGGAGTACTGATGTGGCAGCTCTTACCAGTGTAGGGTAAGGGAGTCAGAGGAGGCGAGGTTCGGAAAAAGAAGGAGACCGGCACTTAACGGAACGGATTCACCTTTAATGAGGCAAGAAGGGGCAGCATCAGATTAGTGAGCTGCTGCACTAACCCAAGAAAAGAGTAAGTATATATAGGCATATATGTGGACATCTACTGTTAAGGGGGCCTGTTCTTCTCCAAGGTTGTTTGGAGTAAGTGAAGTCTCTCAGTCATGTCCAACTCTTTGTGACCCCATGGACTGTAGCCCTACCAGGCTCCTCTGTCCATGGGATTTTCCAGGCAAGAATACTGGAGTGGGTTGCCATTTCCTTCTCCAGGAGATCTTCCCGACCCAGGGATTGAACCCAGGTCTCCTGCATTATAGGCAGACACTTTACTGTCTGAGCCACAGGGAAGCCAGGGAAGTGTTCGGAGTAGTTATTTCATAAACGGCTGGGGCAAGGAATTCTGGAGACCAGCTGGGACCAGCTAGAAGCTGGGTGTGATCAACCTTATTGTCCATTTTTTTTCTTCAGCTCTGAGTTCTTTGTTTTGCATAGAATGGTGAGGAGGACCTGGGAGGGAGTTTTGACTCCAGACTATTTTGAGCAATATTTCTTTCCTTAAACGAGGCCCTCTAAATCTATATGGGGGCCAAAGGCCAGTTTTTGGACTTTCCTCTGAATATCTGGAACAGACTGACTAATAAATTTGTCTTTAAGAATAAGTTTGAGGCATCTGGATGCAAATTAGTGTGCTTTCTCAGTGCCTCCCTGAGCCTTTCCAGAAAAGCTGTGTGAATTTCCTCCTTTTCCTGAATCACTCCAGATAGTTTGGAGTAGCCTGTGATTTTTTTAAGCCTTCCTTAATGCTAGTGATAAAGTGAACTCTCTTCCAGTCATCACTGTCTTTGTCATGTGCCCAGTTAGGATCGGCTATGGGCACTGCCTGGAGCCCGGTAGGTAACCATGCTGACTCACTGTCACATCTCCCCTGCATGCCAATAGCATACCATTCATCACCCCATCCCTGGGGCATTTTTAATTACTACTTCTTTCATTGTCAGTAAGGGCGTTAGTCAGGATTAGCATAATATCTTTCCGTGCCATTTCAAAGGTTGGTTTAGACCCTGAAAAACACTTATATAATTGTCAGGATCTTCAGTAAAGCTTCCTAGGTCTAATTTAATTTGCCTTAAATCTCGAAGGGGGAAAGAAACATGGACTCCTGTGGCTCCCAAGTCCCCATTAGGAGCTTCTTGTAATGGAAGGAGGGGAGGATACAGCCTAGAGATCACCAGTGTTGGGTTAGGAGCCACTGGGGTAGGAGCTGCTGCTGGTGCCCAAGGCATTACCAGAGATTGTGGAGGCTCCTGCGGGCTAGGTTTGGGCAGCTCTGGTTAAGGGCGACAGTTTGACCTGAGGACTTGGAGGAAGTTATAGGCAGCATCGAAGTAGCAAGCCCACAACTCCTGGATAAGAGGGTTGTCTCTCTCAAGACAAAATCTGTATATATGACACTTCTGACCATTTTCCTTCTGGTCTACAAAAGAGGTCTAGTTGGAGGATGGTATTATAATCAAATGAGCCCTCAGGGGGTCATTTTTCACCATCAGATAGGACCTATTGAGGCTATGCCTTGGTGCAGAAAAAGATCATACACTTCTTTAACAAGGTCTAAGGGTCAAACTTCTTCTAGTTCTTCAGTATACTTGCCAAAGGCATCTGCTTTGAGCTGGGTGTAAGGCAAGAAGAGGTGGCTCCCATCTGAAAGACAAAAGACCAGCGTCCAGTGCTCTTCGTCTTTTCTCTGATTCTTCTGATAGAGGGTGTCCCCACCTTGCACTGTGGGAGCAAAGAAACACCAATAAAGTATGCTTCCCTCAACTCTGGAGTGCACCTGGTCTGGAGCATCATTATCCGGTTACCCTAGACTGTTGTCCTCTTCCTGTCTCCATCTTCCTTTCCACCTAGAGAGAGATATAGAGTGAGAGCCTAAGTTGGTGGACTTGCTGTGCTCTTGAACATTGGGTGTGCCTGAACTGGAGTTCCCCTAAAGCAAGCTATGTAGTGCATAAGGTTATTAGTATTTACACACACTCCAAAATGATCCTACCTTAAGTGAAAAATCTCAAAACCTCTAAATGTTAGGAAAGAGAAATGGTAGATGTCCTGCGGTTCTCACTGAGGCAGCAGCCTAGCAGAGATTTTGCTCAGCACCCCAGGTCAATCTGCTGGCTAATACCGAGACCCGAGGCCACTGTCTACTAACGCTGTCTGCCTTTGGAACTCGTGCAGGGTTGTGTAATAGAGTGGCTCAAGAGACCGTGCAGCTAGATTAGGTAATGAGAAGTGAATGACAGATTTGAGAATGAGTGTCTGTGCTTACCTTGAGTAGGCATTCAGGATTTCCAGACGAGCCCCCAAAAGATGAGACAGGAATCCGAGTTCTTGTCCATGCAGCCAGAGAATGGAGTTCATGAACATGCAAAAGCACGTGGTAGTAACTGAATAAGATTTATTAAAGAGGAGGAAATTGCAAAGCTCTCAGCATAGACACTCAGCATAGAGAGGGGGTAAAGAATCACCCCAAGGAGGTTTTTACACCCTTTAAATCACATTATTTCTAAACATTCACTTTAAAGGTCAAGATACTTAACATCATGACTTCTTTTGATCCTTGGATTAAGTCACTGCCCTTTTTCATGCCCTCTGTCCATTTTACCATGGGCCAAATGTATGGTCTTAAGATTAATGATCACCATTGTTTTTCCCTCAAGCATATGGAACAGAATTTAATTGCTGCTCTTCTTTGGATCTGAGTGCTGATAATTGATCAGACTAAAGACCCATTCCAGGAATCCAGGACAGTGGAGCAGGATGTTTACTGAAAACAAGCCTGAGGTTTCAGAGTTTTAAACTGACTGCCTAGTAATTTCTACTGCAACACCAATGTCATGACAGAAAGCAAAAAGGAACTACATGTGAAAGAGGAGAGTAAAAAAAAAAATGCTAGCTTAGACTTCAGCATTGAAGAAATTAAGATAATGGAATCTGATATCATTAAGATAATGAGCAACCTAGACAGCATATTAAAAAGCAGAGATAATACTTTGCCAACAAAGGTCCGTCTAGTCAAGGCTATGGTTTTTCTAGTAGTCATGTATGGATGTGAGAGTTTGACTCTAAGGAAAGCTGAGCACTGAAGAATTGATGCTTTTGAACTGTGGTGTTGGAGAAGACTTTTGAGAGTCCCTTGGAGTTCAAGGAGATCCAACCAGTCCATCCTAAAAGAAATCAGTCCTGAATATTCATTGGAAGGACTGATGTTGAAGCTGAAACTCCAGTACTTTGGCCATCTGATGTGAAGAGCTGACTCATTTGAAAAGACCCTGATGCTGGGAAAGACTGAGGGCGGGAGGAGAAGGGGTCGACTGAAGATGAGATGGTTGGATGGCATCACTGACTCAATGGGCATGAGTTTGAGTAAACTCTGGGAGTTGATGATGAACAGGGAGGCCTGGTGTGCTGCAGTCCATGGGGTAGCAAAGAGTTGGACATGACTGAGTATCTAAACTGAACTGAACTGAATGGCATCCGGTCCTATCACTCCATAAGAAATAGATGGGGAAACAATGGAAGCAATGAGACTTTATTTTCAGTTCAGTTCAGTCACTCACTCATGTCCGACCCTTTGCAACCCTATGAATCGCAGCACACCAGGCTTCCCTGTGCATCACCAACTCCCGGAGTTCACTCACACTCATGTCCATCAAGTCAGTGATGCCATCCAGTCATCTCATCATCTGTCGTCCCCTTTTTCTCCTTCCCCCAGTCCCTCCCAGCATCAGAGTATTTTCCAATGAGTCAACCCTTCACATGATGTGGCCAAAGTACTGGAGTTTCAGCTTCAGCATCATTCCTTCCAAAGAACACCCAGAGCTGATCTCCTTTAGAATGGACTGGCTGGATCTCCTTGCAGTCCAAGGGACTCTCAAGAGTCTTCTCCAACACCACAGTTCAAAAGCATCAATTATTCAGCACTCAGCTTTCTTCACAGTGCAACTCTCACATCCATACATGACCACCGGAAAAACCATAGTCTTGATTAGATAAAACTTTGTTGGTAAAGTAATGTCTCTTCTTTTTGGAGGGCTCCAAAATGACTGCAGACAGTGACTTTAGCCATGAAATTAAGACACTTGTTCCTTGAAAGAAAAGCTATAACAAACCTAGACAGTGTACTGAAAAGCAGAGACATCACATTACTAACCAACCTCCAAATAGTGAAGGCTATGGTTTTCCAGTATTCATGTGTGGATGTGAGAGTTCTACTGTAAAGAAGGCTGAGCACCACAGTGTTGATGCTTTTGAACTGTAGTGTTGGAGAAGACTCTTGAGAGTCCCTTGAACAGTTTGGAGATCAAACCAGTCAATCAACTCTGAATATTCATTGGAAGGACTTATGCTGAAGCTTCAATAATTTGGCCACCTGATTTGAAGAACTGACTGATTTGGAAAGACCTCGATGCTGGCAAAGATTGAAGGCAGGAAGAGAAGGGGATAACAGAGGATGAGATGGTTTGATGGCATCATCGACTCAATGAACATGAGTTTGAGCAAACTCTGGGAGATAGTGAAGAACAAGGAACTCTGGAGTGCTATAGTCCAAGGGGTGGCAAAGAGTTGGACATGACTAAGTAAATGAACAATAGCAACATAATAGTTCTATTTTCAGTTTTTAATGTAACTACTCTATTCCATAATGGCTTCACAAATTTATAGTCCCATTAACAGTATGAGGTGGGGGGTGTCCCATTTTTTTCATGCCCTCTCTAGCATTTGTTATTGACATTTTAATGATAACCATTCTGACTATTGTGAGGTGGTACATCGTTGTAGTTTTGACTTGAATTTCTCATTATTAGTGATGTTGAACATCATTTAATATGCTTATGAGCCATCTCTATGTTTTCTTTGGAAAGATGTTTATTTAGGTCTTCTGCTCAGTTTTTTATTGCATTCTTTGTGTTTTTTTTTGTTATTGAGTTGTATGAGCTGTTTGTATATTTTGGAGATAAATCCTTTGTTATTCACACCATTTGCAAATGTTTCCTCCCATTCCGTAGATTGTTTTTCATTTTGTTTCTGATTTCCCTTGCTGTGGAAAAGCTTATGAGTTTGATTATGTTCCTTTTTTATTTTTGCTTTTATATCTATTGCCTTGGGAGACTGATCTATTAAAATATTGCTGTGATTTATGTCAGAGAATGTTTTGCTATATTCTCTTCTAGTTCTATCATGTCATGTCTTATATTTAAAACTTTAAGCCATTTTTAGTTTACTTTTGTGTATGGTGTGAGGGTGTACACTAACTTCATCAATTTACATGTGACTTTCCAGCTTTCCCAACACCATTTGTGGATGAGACTATCTTTTCTCCATTGTGTATTCTTGCCTCATTTGTTGAAGATTAATAGACCATAGATATGTGGGTTATTTCTATTCCATTGATCCACATGTCTATTTTTGTGCCAATACCATTCTGTCCTGATTACCATAGTTCTGTAGCATTGTCTGAAGTCTGTGAAGGTTATGGCTCCTGCTGTGATCATTTACCCTAGGATTGCTTTTGCAGTTGTTTTTGTTTATTTGTATGTTTCCAAATAAATTTTGGGATATTTGTTTCAGTTCTGTGAAAAATGTTATAGTTGCCTTGACAGAGATTGCATTAAACCTGTGGATTGCCTTCTGTAGTGTGGGCATTATAACAATATTAATTCTTCCAATCAAATATCATGGGTATCTTTCCATTTCTTTGAATCATCTTCAATTTCCTTTATCCATGTTTAATATTTAGCAGCATATAGTTCTTTTGCCTCCTTAGTCAGGTTTATTCCTAAGTATATTTTTTCAGTCAATTTTAAAAGGGACTTTTAAAAAAAAATTATTCATTTTTATTTGGAGGATAATTGTGTTACAGTGTTGTGTTGGTTTCTGCCATACATCAACATAAATCAGCCATAAGTATACATATGTCCCCTCCTTCCTAAATCCTCCTCCCACCTCCCATCCAATGCCACCCATCTAGGTTATCAAAGAGCACCAGTTTGTGCTCCTTGTGTTATACATGGAGAAGGCAATGGCACCCCACTCCAGTACGCTTGCCTGGAAAATCCCATGGACGGAGGAGCTTAGAGGGCTGCAGTCCATGGGGTCACTAGAGTAGGACACGACTGAGCGACTTCACTTTCGCTTTTCACTTTCATGCATTGGAGAAGGAAATGGCAACCCACTCCAGTGTTCTTGCCTGGAGAATCCCAGGGATGGGGGAGCCTGGTGGGCTGCCGTCTATGGGGTCGCACAGAGTCGGACACGACTGAAGCGACTTAGCAGCAGCAGCAGCAGCAGTGATACACATAAAGTTAACATTAGCTATCTATTTTACATATGGTAATGAATATATTTCAATGCTATTCTCTCAGTTCATACTATCTTCTCCTGCACCCGCTGTGTCCAGAAGTCTCTTCTCTATGCCTGAATCTCTATTCCTGCCTTGCAAAGACATACATTAGGACCATTTTCTATATCCCTTATATATGCAACACTTGTTTTTTCTCTTGCTGACTTACTTCACTCTGTAATGCCCAAAATTCTCCAAGTGAGCCTTTAGCATTACATGAACTGTGAACTTCCAGATGTTCAACCTGCTTTTAGAAAAGGCAGAGGAATCAGAGATCAAACTGCCAACATCCGCTGATCATCCAAAAAGCAAGAGAGTTAAAAAAAAAAAAAAATCTATGTCTGCTTTATTGACTATGCCAAAGCCTTTGACTGTGTGGATCACAATAAACTGGGAAATTCTGAAAGAGATGGGAATACCAGACCACCTGATCTGCCTCTTGAGAAACCTGTATGCATGTCAGGAAGCAACAGTGAGAACTGGACATGGAACAACAGGCTGGTTCCAAATGGGAAAAAGAGTACGTCGAGGTTGTATATTGTCACCCTGGTTATTTAACTTATATGCAAAGCACATCATGAGAAATGCTGGGCTGGAGGAAGCACAAGCTAGAATCAAGATTGCCGGGAGAAATAAGAGTAACCTCAGATATGCAGGTGACACCACCCTTACGTCAGAAAGTGAAGAACTAAAGAGCCTCTTGATGAAAGTGAAAGAGGAGAGTGAAAAATTTGGCTTAAAGCTCAACATTCAGAAAATGAAGATCATGGCATCCGGTCCCATCATTTTGAGAGAGTCATTTCCTAGGCAGGTTGATAAGAAGTCCAGATGTCCACAAGGAGAGAGGGGTCTGGAATTCTCAATGAGGAAGAAAGGACAAACTTTTGTGTCCTTCTACATTCCTTAGGATTATATAACAATAATGTATCCTGCTTGAGGACAGTCTCTGGAAAAAAAGCTTCTGGCTAATCCTCTTATCTTAAGGTGTAAATTATGGGAGTAGGTCTAGTGAGGTCTTTACAACCTCCAGACATTCTTTTGATTCACTGTAATAACTAATTAGAGAGTATATAACTCCATGGCTAACACTAGCAAGGGGGTACTCTTTCTGCCCCCTTCTGATGCGTATGTCAGAAGCTTTCTCTATCTCCTATATACTTTAATAAAACTTTATTCCACAAAAGCTCTGAGCAATCAAGCCTCGTCTCTGGCCCCGGATTGAATTCTTCTCCTCCGGAGACCAAGAATCCAGAGGTCTTTGCATCGTTCAGCAACAGCCTTTCAACTTCATGGCAAGTAGATGGGGAAACAGTGGAAGCAGTGGCTGACTTTATTTTGGGGGCTCCAAAATCACTGCAGATGGTGATTGCAGCCATGAAATTAAAAGACACTTACTCCATGGAAGGAAAGTTGTGACCAACCTAGACAGCATATTAAAAAGCAGAGACATCACCTTGCTGACCAAGGTCCTAGGTCATATGGTTGTGCCAGTAGTTGTACAAATGGAAGAGTTGGACTATAAAGAAGGCTGAGTGCCAAAGAACTGATGCTTTTGAACTGTGGTGTTGGAATAGACACTTGAGAGTCCGTTTGACTGCAAGGGGATCAAGCCAGTCACTCTTAAAGGAAATCAACGTCAAATACTCATTGGAATGACTGAAGTTGAAGTGCCAATATTTTATCCACCTGTTTTGAAGATCAGACTCATTGGAAAAGTCCCTGATGCTGGTAAAGATTGAAGACAAAAGGAGAAGAGGGCAGCAAAGGATGAGGTAGTTAGAGGTAGTTAGGTAGCATCACTGACTCAATGGACATGAATTTGAGCAAAGTCCAGGAAATAGTGAAGGACAGGGAAGTCGGGCATACTGCAGTCCATGGGGTTGTGAAGAACTGGACATGACTTACTGACTGAACAACAACAGCAGTGTCACACAGTGATGGTTTTAGGTTTAAAAGTAAGATCAAGACTTATTTAATTACACTCATATCCAGCAGACTGTATTATACAGGAAATATTTTCAATGAGAAATAAGTGATGCCAGGTGCTCATTAATGGATTTAATTATGATACAAATACAATAATCAGTGAAGGACTAGGAAACCTCGCATGCTGCAGTCCATGGAGTCACAAAGAGTCCGACGTGACTTAGTGACTGAACAACAAGAAGAAACTGTATTTTAATAAGTTCTCATCAATTTTACCCTGGCTAATACACTTGCAAATAGGAATAAGCACATGTCTGTATGTGTTCAGGGGTCTGGGTGTCTCAGGGGGATCCCAAGCTGATAGCAGTCTGGGATGACTTCTAGCCCCTCACACTGTTACCATTACAAGATTAGTCATTATAATATATACTCTAATATCATTGAGCAAAACATCCGAAAGATTTGATTTGTTGTCATTATCATATTTGTCCTTCATTAAAATGTACAATTGTAAAGTATGTATTAATAAAAAGGTATTATCAAGAATGCTGAGGGATTATTTTTACTGTTTCGTTTATTCAGAGGTTCTTCATGAATAAACCACAATGTAAAATGATTAGAAGTGCATGTCTACCAGATCAACAGATTTTCTTTTGTTTATTTTTCCCTTTCTATCAAGAGTAAAAAAGCAAGAACTAGGGCTTTACGAAAAGGGCTTTAACAGTCCCCACAGTTTGTATAAACTTCAGACATTTTTAAAAACTAATTTGTCTTGGAGTACAGTTGCTTTACAATGTTGTGTTAGTTTCTGCTGCACACCACAGTGAATCAGTTACATATATACACTCATTTTTGACTCTTTATACATATATATATATATCAATTATAGAGTATTGACAGAGGAACCTGATGGATTACAGTCAATGGGGTCACAAAGATTTGGGCACGACTGATTGACTAAGCACAGCACATAGAGTGTTGAAGAGAGTCCCCTGTGTTGTAGAGTAGAGCCTTATTAGTTGTCTACTTTGTATATAACAGTGTGTAAATATAAATCCCAATCTCCCAATTTATTCCAGACACTTTTTCTTTATCTCCTTATTCTTTGACCATCTACTTTAGAAAGTGTGTGAGTTCCTTCTCTACCATGATGATCTGTGAACATTTTACAACCCAGGAATGCCTTTCTCGAGAAACTGTGAGCCCGCCTTCCCAAATGTGATCATCTGAAAAATGGGTCCCTTTGTCCCAGTCTGTGTGGAAACGTGGAAGCTTCATTTCCACAAGTGCCAATGACTAAGCACAAATGGGAACCTTGAGGCTGAGGGCCTGTGTTATGTTCTCATTAGCTCACTCAGTGTTTACAAATCCCCCTATCCCCAGTCACTTGTTTCAGGGGAGTTGAGTTCAATCTTTCTCCTTGCAATAGTCTTGACCTTTATCACAATGTCTTGAATAAAGTTTTCCTTGCCTATTTAACTCTTTCCAGTGCAGTGTTTTTGGGAGGATCTGTGGCTCCTGTCTATTAACTAAATAGCTAAAGAAAAATCTTACTCTCAAAATCCATAATGATAGGTGCTTCAGTCAGTTAGGGGTGCAGTAACAGAATACCTTGGATGAGGGTGCTTATACAATAATTATTTGTTTCTCATAGTCTAAAGGTTGAGAGTCGAGGTCAGGATTCAGCAAGGTCAGGTTCTGGTGAATGTGTCTTCCTTAGATTTTGCCACCTTCTCATTTATCTTCATGTGGCAGAAAGAGAGAAAGGATGAGCTCTATTTCTCTTTTTAGAAAGATGGTAATATCATGGGGACTCCACCCTCATGATGTTATTAGCTCCCAAAGGCTCCACCTCCTGGGACCATCTCACTGGAGGTTAGGGTTTCAATATATAAATTTATGTGGGGACACAGGGGTTTAGTCCATAACAAGAATAGCTCACACTACTTAGAGTCAGCAGAATTTAGTTAGGATGTTCGAGGCACTATGCACTTAACAGAGTGATATTCTCTAAGTTGGTCCCATTTCCTTGTTTTACATAATTTATCCTGTTTAATTATTATAAATATTCACCAACTTTTATAAATAGTTCTTGAATCAGCTATAGGAAAACTTTCAAAAAGTCCAATATGTTGCTTGGTCAAAGAAATACAAATATACTTGGCAAATTGGAGCTGTATTAAAACTCAGTGAATTCTCCACCATTGAAATCATTAATAGGACATAACAAATTTAATCACAAATTCTTTTAAAGTTCTTTAACTAACATGAATTGAACGTGCCCCTCTTTTCTCAGAAAACAACTGCAAGTTCATTATCTGATGAATAGACACATTGTAAATGAAATTTATTAAAATGACTTAATCATTGATATACCATCATTATCACTTCCAAAATGTTTTAAGGTTTTTGAGACATAAATTATCACATGTGCTTTACAAAACACTCAGTTCCATTTATGACTATATCAGGATATTTCTACTCTATATCATTTCTGGGGGAAATTTTCTATCATTACCCTAAAAAATTAATTAGTCCATTTTGACAAACATCTTTAGAAATATTTAGAATTGTTTGTTTCAATTCTAAATATTTCTAAAGATGTTTGTCAAAATGGACTAGAATTGTTTAATAAAAAAGTTGTCTTTAAACACCTGCTGTTATTTTCCTATTTATTAAAATATTTTTAAAGGAGTACTTGGCCTGTAATAAAAATATTAGTTATAACATCATTCCCCTTTACCTTCTCACAACCAAAATAACAAAAATATTTAAATTACTGATGTTTTTGAAAATAAATGTCTTCATGATATAAGTAAAAGTAACCATAATAAAAAGACAGTGATGGGACTTCCTTTGTGGCCCAGGGGTTCAGCATCTGCCTGCCAGTGCAGGGAACATGGATCTGGTCCCTGGTCTGGGAAGATCCCACATGCCGCTGAGCAACTAGCCTGTGCACCACAGCTACTGACCCAAGGCTCTAGAGCCTGTGAGTTACAGCTACTGAAGCCTGTGCACCTAGAGCCTGTGCTCCACAACAAGAGAGAAGTCCCTACTCAGGACAGCTAGAGAGAAGCCAAGCATGACAAGGAAGACCTAGCACAGACAAAAACAAATAAAAATTAAAGATAGTGATAAACTGAAAACATGCTTGCAACACACAACAAAAACGTTCATTTTTGTGAGAAGAATTTACTGGGGTCCAAATAAAGGGTACAAGTAGATACATTAGGTATGAAACTTAATTTTGTTTATAAGATTAAATCTTAGGCTTTGTTTCTTCTAGGGAAGTCTGGGGACTGGGAAAGAGTAGAAATGGGTGGAGGAGACTGTACTAGGGGTGGGGTGGGCACACAGTCAATATTGTAAGACCTTCAGTGGGACCCTTAGACTAGGGTTAGAGGTCATGCTCCACCAACAGGATACCTGTCAGCAGTCCTCGCCAGAGTTTGATGAGTCCGGGACAGAGGCCTTCTCCATGCGCTATCCAGGCCCTCAGGCCTCAGGGCAGGCGGGTGAGATAGGGGCCCAGGACAGTTTGGAGACTGTGTCCCACAGAGTCCCAGAGCCCTTGCCATGGGTGCCCACAGGCCAGATCCAGGCCACAAAGCTGCTGAAGTGAAAGTGAAAGTCACTCAGTCATGTCTGACTCTTTGCTACCCCACGGACTATACAGTCCATGGCATTCTCCAGGCCAGAATGCTGGATTGGGTAGCCTTTCCCTTCTCCAGGGGTTCTTCCCAACACAAAGCAATGAACCTCTCCCCAGTCCCTGCCTCCATGACCTATAAGCTGCAGAGGACGATATGGGCATGGTCCCCAGAGCCCTGGGCAGCTGGAGGATATGACCCTGGCTACTAAGGGAAGAGTTTCCCATCTCCTGTTCTCCATTCACGTTTCACACTTGGTCCAGCATTGATCAGTTGTCCACCCCCAGGAGGTGGCAGGAGGTTAGGTTGGTGTGCAAGGATCTTACACATCATTTCAGGCTCGCCTCTGTAGTTGGGACCTCTCTCAAAGAGAGTAATTGTTGTGAACTAAAGATTAACCCAGTTGGAAATTGCTACAAGTGTGTCTCTGCAGCTTATATGAACAGCCTGAGGCCCGGATGGGTCCTGGGCACCAGGCACCGAGAGAGATGGAAGTTGGATGGGGTCTGGGACTTGGCTCTGAGGTGCTGCCCACTGAGACCCACCCCCTCATCTAGGGCCGAGCATTGGACATAGGACCCCGACTGGGTGCCGGATACCCTGCACGCCCAGGACCCCTCCTCCGGGCCTGGGCCTGAACCCCAGAGGTAGAGGGTGGTGCCTGAGACCTGATGCTTTCTTGTCAGAAGTGAGAGTAGCGTTTGTTTTGTGGGGAGGTTTACAGCAACATTAGGGCTTCCCTCTTAGCTCCATCGGTAAAGAGCCTGTCTGCAGTGCAGGGGACCTGGGTTTGATTCATGGGTTGGGAAGGTCCCCTGGAGAAGGAAATGGCAACCCACTCCAGTATTCTGGCCTGGAGAATCCCATGGAGGAGCCCGGCAGGCTACAGTCCATGGGGCCGCAAGAGTCGGACTTGACTCAGTGACTAAACCACCACCACCACCACAAGAACATGGTGACCTGACCATGCCCTGACATCAAGAACAAAGATTCTGACCCCAGAAGTAACCAGGCCACTCCCTCAGCTTTCCTAGAAAAGCACTTTGCTAAAAGTTTTCTGGGTGCTCAGCTTTTTTTGTCTTTTCTCCTTGTGTGGCCCTGCAGGAAGGCTTTCTCTCCTCACTGTGTGTTAGGAGCACAAACTTGTGATCAGTACCAAGATGATATTCTAATCAATAATAGAATCTGTTTTTATTCTCAATGTGTTAGATTTGTCCCTCCTCACCCCGAAATGTTCACTATCAGCTATACTTGGGGACAGAACATTTTCATTCATATAAATTATTTTCATAATCAGAGAGGAATGTGTGAGCCTGAGATTCAATTTTTGAAATAAAATGTTTACTCTGAAAAGCCAAACTTGTCCATAGAATGACAGTAGCAGTTGGACAGAGGCAGTTGGACTCATCCTGTGCAGAGTTCAGTTAATTCTGAAGGTTCTGTGATGTGTGGTCGCCATGGTAATGTGGTGATACACATTCCGCATTCAGTGTGTTTGCGAGCTGAGAGCTTCATGTATGGTGGCAAAGAGAAATGGGTAACCTGAACTGTTTGGGAGGTAGGTTCCCACTGATCATCTGAACACTGTTCCTTCAAGTGGGCTGGTTAACCTTTACTGATGAATTTTCCTCATCTTATTATTTTTCTTTTCCATCACTCTAATTTATCTACAGAGTTATAACTGTATCTTATAGTTTTGTATTATTCCTTAAATTATGTTTTGATTCTGCTGTCAGCTGGCTGCCTTAAATATCTTCCTAAATTTCCAATTTCCCAATGCCAGTTTTGTACACACTCTTACCAGAGAACAGATGGAAAGAACTAACAGAGGAGAACCATGATGTCTCCCCAACATCTGACATTATAGTAAAGGGAATTACATCTGAACTGTTCTCAAATGCTGCTGCCCAAATCTACAAACACTAGCAGTGTAAATCGTGAGACTTAAAAAGGAAAGAAACTGGGATTTACTGGTGGGATTCCCATGGGTGGATGTGGGCTGGATCATTGTTTGGCTGTTGCTGAGGAGTTTAGTGAGACGGCATAGTGCTGTTGGGTTGGTAGGATGAACATTTGGTCACTAAGGGAAGGAGAGCCTGTCTGTTGATCCTCAAGGAGTATCTAGGGTTACAGTCTGCAGGCTGTAAGGATGGAGATGATTTTCAAAAAGAATATGGGGCTCTGTTGTCTTCCACTCCAGGGTCTAGAGCATGATGAGAAGTTGATAGAGTCAGAATTTTAGTGGGGAAAGGTTGAATTCCTGCCCATTCTTAACTAGCACTTGGTCCAGGCTGCTCAAATAAGAGTTCAAACCAGCTGTGAGACTTAATTAAGATACCAAAGGCCAGCACAGATGGCCACTTCCCCAGTTAACTCACATTAACTGCTCATCCAGACTTGGTCAAGTTAAAGGGAAGCTAATTCTTGGTAGAGCCATCGTGTGGCCTTTGGTTTAGAAGGTTCTGAGCTCTGAGCCAACTTGTTGGCCAAACAGACCACTGGTCACTTAGCAAGGTGAACTGGGCTTTGGGAAGGCTGCTTGTGAGATGGTTGAGTGTGTGAAGAAGCTTTGGAGGATGGACAGACTTGGAATCTTGTGGTCTTTCTGAGGTGCTTTGCTCAGAAGAAACTTGTATTTGGGATCAGGAACTGAGATATAGAGACGAGTGGTAGAAGGAGGATTTGAGCTCTTTTTAAGGCTGAGGCATCTTCTTCAGGGCATCTGCTCTCATCCCCAGAAAACTAGGGACAGAATAATTTGAAATGGAGGTAGGGTTGAGGTCCTGGTTAAGGGGTTTTAGCACAGGTCTCAGGGGTGCAGGCATCTGTGTCCTCAGGGAACCATCTACAATCCTGTCCCAGATCCACTATTTATTATTGTGTGACCCTTGGAAAATCACTTCATCTCTCTAAATTTCAACACCATCTAATGTAACATATGGATTACAGCCCACACTTTGTCCACCCTTCCTCTTGAACAGGGCTGGGTGTCCGAAGAGGTGATAATAGATACTCTCCATGCTCTCTAAAAACTTGTTTTGGTGAAAAAGCTGAAGAATAAGCTTCCATCCGCACTTATTGGAGCCATCCAAATGCCCTCTCTGCTTTCAACCACTACTGAAGGTCCATCTTATTCTTGCCATCATTCAAGGTTGAACACTTACAGAGAAATTATGAAGCACCAGTCCTTTACTTTTATATTTATTTATTTATTTGTCTGTCTAGCATTTATTTATTTGGCTGCATCGAGTCTTATTTGTGGCACGTGGAATCTTCATCACATCGTGCAGCTCTTTCGTTGCAGGGCACTGACTCTCTACTTGTGGTGCTTGACCTCGGTAGTTGCAACATGTAGGCTTAACTGTTCAGAGGCATGTGGGACCAGAGTTTGCTGATCAGAAATCAAACCCTGTCCCTTGCGTTGAGAGGCAGATTCTTACCCACTGGACTGCCCAGGAAGTCCCTCCTTTATTTTTCTAATATTTTACCTGTACTTAATCATTCTTGGCCTCATAATACTAAAAATAGGCCATGTTAACCTTTCTCCAACTCAGGACAGGGAACTGAGGCAAAGAGGGATCCATATGTCTTTCCCAAGTACCTGCTTCTCCTAAATGTGATTTGAATCCAGTCCATCAGCCATGGTCACCATGTTTTGCTGAGCTTCTAGGTCTCAGTTAAATAGAGATATTTGCACACACAGCCAGTCTGTTGGATGTTTCCAGTGCACCTCAAACTGCAGATCTTCCTAAGACCACCTTGGATTCAGGAGGCCTTGTGAGGCATCTGGTGAGGAAGGGGACGAGAGGATTGAATTATGGATCAATTATTATTAGTTCCTGGGTGGTCCTCTGCCGGCAACATGTCAACAGCTCTCACCATTATAATGCATTTCACAGGATGTCTCATCCAGAAGGCGAGAAGCGACACCCCTCAAATGTCAAGAACATCAAGAACCAGCTGGATGAAGAGAGTTTGTTGTTGGCCACATAATAGGGTGCACCCTCTAACTGACTCAACTGAAGGTACTGTGGAAATTTTCTCATTAAGTTCATTCAAGAATGATTATTGTAGTATGTTCAGGGCCTCATATTTAAGAAAAAAAAACCCAGAAATATTAAGCAATGTTCTTTTATTTCATGTGTTCAAATTGAAAGTATATCAGTTGGTACTGCTTTAACTATGAAAGGAAAGATGCATTCTAAATTCAACATTTGGTTCATGCTTAAAAATGACGATGGTCTCTAGCTACGGTTTGGACATTAGCTAATTTTTTAACACTAGCTGTGATGTGTTCCCCCCTGAAGTCATGTTTCAAGATTTCTTTAAATCATTAGACTTTATATAAAGCAGGATTACATTGACATAAAAGTTGTATGGATTATACAGAAAATTCCAATATCATATCACTTCAGTTTCAGCTATCAAATTCTACTCACAGATAACATATGTGTGCTACATTTGTTACAATTAGTGAGAAAATATATTTTTAGTAATTCAAAGTCTAACATTGTTAGTTCACCTAACATTCACACTTTGTATTGTTATATTCAGTGATATTTTAAATATGCACATTTAAATTATAGCACCATACAGAAATCTACACACTAAATGTTCACAGTGTATTATTAGTACTTAAATACTAGAAACAACCCAAAGACCATCATGTGATCAATGGATAAATGAAATGTGGTATGTACTCAGAAGGGAATACTATCCCGCCATAAAAATGAATTAAGGATTGAAATATGCTATAAAATGGATGGATGATTAACACAAACATTTATTATAGTTAGTGAAATAAGGCAGGCACAGAAAGACAAATATTGTATGATTCCACTGGTTTAAGGTACACAGAATAGGCTAACTCATGGAAGTTGGAAATAGAAGTTACCAAAGCGAGGAGGCAACGGAGAAGGTGGATTATGACTTAATGGGTACAGAGGTTCTATTGGATCTGATGAAAAAGATGTAGATGATGTTGATAGGTACACTAAAGTGTGAATACAGAAAAATCAAATTGCCAGGAGAAATATCAATAACCTCAGATATGCAGATGAGACCACCCTTATGGCAGAAACTGAAGAAGAACTAAAGAGCCTCTTGAGGAAAGTGAAAGAGGAGAGTGAAAAAGTTGGCTTAAGGCTCAACATTCAGAAAGCTAAGATCATGGCATCTGGTCCCAGCACTTCATGGCAAATAGATGGGGAAACAGTGGCTAACTTTATTTTTCTGGGCTTCATAATCACTGCAGATGGTGATTGCAGCCATGAAATTAAAAGACACTTACTCCTTGGAATGAAAGTTATGACCAACCTAGACAGCATATTAAAAAGCAGAGACATTACTTTGTCAACAAAGGTCCATCTAGTCAAGGATATGCTTTTTCCAGTAGTAATGTATGGATATGATAGTTGAACTATAAAGAAAGCTGAGCACCAAAGAATTGATGTTTTTGAACTGCACTGTTGGAGAAGACTCTTGAGAGTCCCTTGAACTGCAAGGAGATCCAACCATTCCAACCTAAAAGAGATCAGTCCTCGATGTTCATTGAAAGGACTGATGTTGAAGCAGAAACTCCAATACTTTGGCCACCTGATGTGAAGAGCTGAGTCATTTGAAAAGACCCTGATGCTGGGAAAGATTGAGGGCAGGAGGAGATGTGGATGACAGAAGATGAGACGGTTGGATGGCATCACTGACTCAATGAACATGGGCTTGGGTGGACTCTGGGATTTGGTGATGGACAGGGAGGCCTGGTGTGCTGCCATTCATGGGGTCACAAATAGTCGGACGCGACTGAGCAACTGAACTGAACTGATGGAACTTTTTAATTCTTAAAAATTATGAAAAGAATAAATACAATGTATTTTTTATGACAATGCTCAGTCACTAAGTTATGTCTGTGAGCCCATGGACAGAAGCACACCAGGCTTCCCTGTCTTTCACTATCTTCCTGAGTTTGCTCAAATTCATGTCCATTGAGTCAAAAATGCTATCCAAACATCTCATCCTCTGTGGCCCCTTCTTTTCCTCCTGCCCTCAGTCTTTCCCAGCATCAGGGGCTTTTTGAGTGAGCCTGTTCTTTACATCAGGCGGCCAACGTATTGAAGTTTCAGCATCAGTCCTTCCAATGAATATTCATGATTGATTATGATTAACTGGTTTGATCTCCTTGCTGTCCAAGGAACTCACAAGAGTCTCTTCAGCACCACTATTCTAAAGCATTAATTCTTTGGCACTCAGCCTTCTTAATGGTCCAAGTCTCACAACTGTACATGACTATTGAAGCCTAGTGTGATTTTTAGTGCTTCCCTCTCTCAGACCGAGTTTCAGGGCGATCAGGTTCCCCTTAGCCAGAAAGCTTAAGGCTCTCTGACTCATTTCTGAAACGTTCATCTCCTTTGCCTTCCTCCACCCATGAGAAAGGTTGTCCAGCAGATTTCAGCCAACACTTATTAACCACCCACATCCACACACTCCCCCGATGTGTCCACACTAACAAGGTCTTCCCAATCAGCATCAGAGATGTCCTGACAATTCCTCTATGTCTTCCTAGAGCTCCCTGAGAACCAGCTTGAGGGGCTATCCATTTCACCGTTGGAGGGAGAGGCTCTGCCCAACTCCATAGTAAGTGCCTCCTATTCATCTGAGATAAAAGTGTTGCTTCATAACTTTATTTTCTAGCTGAATTCAGATAAAGGTTCAAATTATTCCAGACAGTTCATAGAAACAGTTTTTAATTTGATGGATGAATTTCTCCCAGCAGATAACTTATTCAAAAGGATGTTTTTCAAAAATGACAACATAAATTAAAAACTGGAATCGGGAGCAGTTTCCTCAGCAGAAACTGTTCCTTCCTGAAATGAAACTTTTAATTACTGGTGAAAATGAGCTGGAGTGCTCTTCCAGGAGGAGCTCCAGCCTTTCCCACAGGTGTCCTCTATTGTTCTTTTGGGGCTACGGACTGAACAGCACATTCCCATTCGGTTTTCTGACAAGAAAAAGAGAATAAAAGACCTGAATGCACAGTACTCAAGACACTGACACACTCACACTGTTTTCTTCTTTCTAATTGCAGGCACGTGAGCAAGACAGTGAACATGGTAATTATTCAGGGATCATCCCTCTGATGAAAATAATCTAGTTGATGAAGGTGGCAATCTCTTGCCAGCTCTGTTTGGAGAGTTGCCCTGATGCTGAATTCCTAAAGGGGTGAAGGGAGGGGGTACAGATAAGAGACTGATCTCCCAGAAAGAAAATGTCTGTGGCCTATGGTACCTGGACACAGCTACATCATTTAGATGTGTGGGTTTGGGTCCCATGTGTGAGCCCATGCAGTGTGATTCTCAAGCTGTCTGTGTGTGTTTCCTCAGGAGATGTCTCCCTCTTATAGAGCACAAGTCAACTGTGAACTTTCTAAACACTTCTGATCACACTGTGCACTGGCTATAGATTACTTAATTCTTTCCTCAACTCATTTATTCCTCAAGTTTGGTTAATATTCATTTTGCTGGAATAGAGATGGTGCTGAGAAAAAATGGACCAAGCTACTGACTTCCTAAGTGGAAAAGGATAAACTGAAAACCTCGGGGTGGTCCCAGTGTGTCTGATCTGGACCCCTGACCTGTACTTATCACTCAACCATGGGATCCTCAGTCATGGAGCAAGGGGGTCCCTGCATCTCCGTTTATGCTTGGAGGTACTAGAGCTCCAGAGGTTCAGATTGTGCCCATCATTGTAAAATGGGCTCAGTGGTCATGGGACACAGGGCAAACGTAGGTGGATTATCGCCAACATTAGCACAGTCATTATTGTGAAAGACACCTGGGGATTCCTGTCCTCCTGGTCAATTCAAAGATCTGAAAGTTGTGTTCCCTTGTTTAGACAGTCCAGGCCATATCTGTTGGTGCTAGTGTCACTGCTTAACCAAGAACAGAAGAAGATTGTCATCAGGGAGATATTTCTTTGTACTGGGTGACATTTCCATAAGCCTTACATTGGTTAAACCCTGTAGCACACTTTGAAGGGAAGGTGTCAAATAGATCTCACAGTGGAACTTGACACTCTGCTTGGTGACCTTGACTCTTGTTGTGAACCTCCTGCACACCAGGGTCCAAGAAGGTCAACGTTTACCCCATGCTTTCTCTCCATGATGAACTGTCCCACTAAATGTATGACTTCAATGAGTGTGAACAAACACTGACTCAGTGGATGTGCAAATATTGTTTGGACAGTGAAGACTAGGAAGAAACATCACATGATAGATTATAGCTATTTGGCAAGGTAGGGTTGAATTCAGTCCTCTAACAGAGATTGCTTTTAATCAAGAACAAAATCTCACAGAAAACTTAATAAGTGCATCAGCTGAAACTGAATCCTGGGGAGGCAGTGATCTAGGAAGAAATCCTTCTGGATAGGGGTGGTTTTGCAGAAGATATAAACAGGCAGGAGTTTCATGAGTCTCTGTCAGTGAAAGGTGGCATGCATTTCAGTGGTTCTTTTTTCCCGAACTGTTAGGTTATCACTAGTTAAAATACAGAAGTTTTGTTTCGTTATTTCCAGCTCTTCTGATTTGCTCTTATTTATACAAAAAAGAGGATGACTCAACAGCAACTCAGTGCATAGTTACTAATGCCTTATGCACACACTCCACCCCATGCCCCTCCAATGAACAAGGCTCCTGAGAGGTTAGTGAGCACCTTACCTGTGTCCCTGTGCTGTTCTGTGTCCCTCCAGTTCCTCAAGAGGACATGGTGGTGGAGCTGCCCCGGGACTGGGCTGAAGACAAGGCTCTGAAGACTGTGGACATAAGTGCACCTTTCTTAACCGGGGCAAGGCTGCGGCTTCACTGCTTTATTTTCCTTTTAGTTGAATACAGGTATAGTAATCTGACAATTTACGTTACCACTGAGGCATGCAAATACTTGGCTGGGAAAGTAGAGAGGATAAATCTATTATTAACACAGTCCAGATTCAAAAGGACATTTCAATAAGACAGCATCATTTATTACTGTAGGTACTTTGCTCAACAGAAAGTGTTCTTTCTTGAAAAAAATTTGTAAACGTTGGTCAAATTAAAACTGAGAGATCTTATGTGAAACAGACCAGTCTTCCCAACAGAAGATTGTCTGTTTTATTTTGGGGCCACTGAAATGAAGAGTGCTAGTTACCTGAGGACAAAAAAAACAGGTAACAGAAGACTTAGTGCAGAAAACTCAAGAAGCTGAGACACTCACTCTGTTTTCTTCTCTGCAATCACAGGAATCCGGGGACGCCTGTGAACACGGTAAATATTCAGGGATCATCATTCTGCTGAGGGACAATCCAACTGATAAAGGTGGGGTTCTCTGACTGGCTCTGGTTGGAGAGTGGCCCTGATGGTAGATTCCTATTTAGGGTGTGGGCTGTGGGTGCAGAGAAGAGACTGATCTCCCAGGAAAGAACGATGCCTTTGTTCTAGGGTACCTGGAAGCAACTACATCATTTAGATGTTGTGGGTTTGTGTGGATCAGGGTTGGGGGTCCATGTGTGAGCCCAAGTGGTGTGATTCTGAAGTTCTGTGTCTGTGTGCGTTGCCTCTGGAGATGCATCCCTGTTACACAGCACTAGTCAACTGTGAACTTTCTAAACACTTCTCACTACCACTGCACACTGGCCATACATTACCTGATTCTTTCCTCAACTCAGTCTTTCCTCAGAAGCGAAAGTGAAAGTCATTCAGTGTGTATTCAAGTCTTTCTTTGCATCCCCATGCACTAGAGTCCATGGAATTCTCCAGGCCAGAATCCTGGAGTGGGTAGTCTTTCCCTTCTCCAGGGAATCTTCCAAACCGAGGGATCAAACACAGGTCTCCAGCATTGCAGCCGGATTCTTTAACAACTGAGCTATCAGGGAATCCATTCCCCAACATAGCTTAATATTAATTTTCCTCAGGTGAAGATGGCAATTGGACAAATGGCCCAAAGTCTTAACCTCCTATTGGAAAAGCCAAACTGAGTACCTAGGGTTGATCCAAATTTGGCTCTTCTGAATGAGTAAGCTGCTCCTACCAGTCAGCCACGTGATCCTCAGTCATGTGGAAAGGGGGTCCTGGCATCTATATCCATCCTTGGAGGTACTAGCAGGTCCAGGGGTCCAGATCCTGCCCGTCATTATAATTATAAGGTGGGCACAGTGGTCAAAGAACCCAGGGTAACCATAGGTGGATTAACGCCAATTTTGGCACAGTCATTATTGGGAAAAGAATCTCGGGACTCACATCCTCTTGGTAAAGTCACAGGTTCTGAGCGTTGGGTGGCCTTTTGTAGAGTGTAAGCCCTATGTGTTGGTGTTCCTGTCTTTGTTTACACAAGGACAAAAGCATATTATCATCAGAGGTGTATTTCATTGTACTGGGTAACATTACCATAACCTCACATTGATTAAACCCTGTAGTACACACTCGAGGGAAATGGTCAAATAAAGCTCACAGTGGAACATGATAGTCTAGTGACCATGACTCTTGTCGTAAATCTCATACACAGCTGGGTCAGAGACAGTCAGTTTCACCCCATGCTTCCTCTCCATAATGAACTGTCCCACTAAAAGTGTGACTTCTGTGAGTGTGAACCGCCACTGACTCAGTGGACTTGCAAACATTGTTTGGAAAAATCAAGCCTGGAAAATAACATCACATGATTAATAAAAGCTATTTGGAAAGGTAGTATTGACTTTAGTCCTCTAACAAGAGTTTACTTTTAATCGAGAATAAAGTCTCACAGACTTGGTAAGTACAATAGCTGAAACAGTGGATTCTGAGGATGCAGTGATCTAGGAAGTAATCCAGAAGATAGGTGTGATTTCCCAGAAGCTCTAACAGCCAGGAGGGACATGTGTCTCTGTCATTGAAAGCTGGCAAGCATTGTAATGTTTCGCTTTTCCCATTACTTTGGTTATCACCAGTTAAGTGCAGGCACTCTCTTTCATTGCCTTCCTGCTTGTCTCCTTTGTTGTACTTCATCCAGCAAAGAGGAGGGTTCAAGAGCAGCTCAGTCCCCAATTACTAACCTCTCTCATGTACACATTCCACCCCATGTCCCATCAAACAAACAAACAAGAAACCTGAGATCTTTGGACGCAGCCTCTCCTCTGTCCTGATGGCTATATGTTTCCCTCTAGTTCCCAAAGAGGACCTCGTGGTGGAACTGCCCCAGGCCGGGGCTGAGGAATCGGCTCTCCCACCTCTGGAGGTAAGCTCAACTCTCTGTGTCTCACATAGATGCTGCTTCACTTCTTTATGTTTGATTCAGTGAAATACAGTTATAGTAGTCTGACAATGTATATTATTAGCACTTCTGTATGCAGTTCCTTGCTGGTGAAATATTGACCATAATTTTGTTATCAACAGAGACCTGATTCAAAAGGACACTAAAAAATACCGTCAATTACTACTGTAGGTACTTTCCTCAGTAGAATTTTTTCCTCCTGGAAACTGAAAGATCTTAAGTGAAAGAGCCCAGCCTTTTCAACAAGGGTCCTCTCTGTTTTCTTTTGGAACGATTGATTTTTTTAAAAGCTTAGTTACCTGAGGAAAACAAAAACTCAGATACCATAAAAATTACTGCAGAGAACACATGGTGCTGGCAACCCTCACACTGTTCTCTTCTCTCTAATCACAGGCAGCCGGAGCAGCCAATGAACATGGTAAATACTGAGCGACCGTCCCTCTTCTGAGGAACAATTTAGCTGATGATTTTGGGGCTCTCTTTCCAGCTAGCTTTGCAGAGTCACCCTGATGCTGGATTCCTACGGGGGGTGAGGACTGGGGGTCCAGAGAAGAGACTGATCTCCCAGAAAAGAACAATGTCTGTGTTCTATGGTACTTGGAAACAGCTACATCATTTAGATACTGTGGGTTTCTGTGAATCAGATTCGGGGCCCATGTGTGGGCCCATGTGTTGTCATTCTGAAGCTCTATGTGTGTGTGTTTCCTCAGGCGATGTTTCCCTCTTACACAACACAAGTCAACTGTGAATTGTCTCAACACTTCTCATCCCCACTCGACATTGTCTATATATTATCTGACTCTTCCCTCAACTCAGCCATTCCTCAAGTTTGGTTAATATTCATTGTCCTCAAATGGAGATGGTGCTGAGAAAAACAGCCCAAGCTCTTGACCTCCTAAGTGGACAAGCCAAACTGGGAACCTATGGGTGGTCCCAGTGTGTCTGCTCTGGACCCCTGACCTGCACTTATTGCTCAGTCATGGTCCTCAGTCATGGAGAAAGGGGTCCCTGCATCTACGTCCATGCCTGGAGGTACTAGAGCTCCAGAGTTCCAGAGTCATTTTAAGGTGGGCTCAGTTGTCATGAAACCCAGGGCAACCAAAGGTGGATTAACAGCCAACTTTGGCACAGTCATCAGGGTAAAAGGCACCATGTGGTCGCATCTTCCTGGTCAGCTCTCAGATCTTGAGAGTTGTGTGGCTGTGTAGACAATGTTGGTCATATGTGTTGATGCTAGTGTGATTGCTTAAACAAGAACAAGAGCAGATCCTATCAGGGAAACATTTCATTGTACTGGGTGACATAACCATAAACCGTACATTGATTAGACCCTGTATCACACAGTCAATGGAAGGTGTCAAATAGATCTCAAAGTGGAACTTGGTAGTTAGTCTAATGACCATTACTTTTGTTGTAATCTCCTGAACATTGTTGTAATCCTGGGTTAGACAAAGTCAGCGTTCAGCCTATGTTTCCTGTCTACAATGAACTGTCCCACTAAATGTATGACTTCTGTGAGTGAACAGCCACTGACTCAGTGGACATGCAAACATTGTTTGGAAAATGAAGACTGGGAAAGAATATCACATGGTTAATAGTAGCTATTTGGAAAGGTAGGATTGAATTCAGTCCTCTAACAGAGTTTGCTTTTAATCAAGAACAAAGTCTGAGAGAAAACATTCTAAATTCAGTAGCTACAAATGTGGATCCTGGGGAGGCGATGATCTGAGAAAAAATCCAGAAGACAGGGACCATTTAACAGATGCTCTACATAAGCAGGAGGTTCATGGGTCTCTGTCATTGAAAGCTGGCATGCATTTTAGTGTTACTTTTTTCCCGATCATTCAGGTTATCCCTAGTCAAAACGCAGAAACTGTGTTTCATTTCTTTCCTTCTCCTCTCCTTTGCTCTCCTTCATCCAGCAAAAAGGATGATTCAACAGCAGCTCGGTCCATAACTACTATCCTCCCTCATGCATACACTCGACCCTATGTCCCCTTCAAATAAAAGGAAAAAAAAAAAAAAAAAGAAGAAAGAAACACTGAGAGATTGATAAGCATCCTCACCCATGTCCTGACTGCAACTCTGTGTCCCTCTAGCTCCCCAGGAAGACCTGGTGGAGAAACTGTGCTTTCTATAATCAACTTTCCCACTATACATATTGCCCTTGTGAATGTGGACAGGAACTGACTCAGTGGACATGCACACTATAGAAAACAAATATTGATAGAAAAATATGATATCATTCATAGTGGCTCTTATTAAATGGCAGGAACTCAGTATTGCCAAATACTGCATATTTGATTTCATTTAAGAAAATTGGTTAGTGAATTAAGAGAATAGGATACTTTGCCCAATATTGAATTCAGTTCCCTAACAGAGATCACTTTTAATCAAGTACAAAGTCTCATACAAAACATGATGATTAGAATATCGGCAATTGTAGATCCTGGAGAAGAGTGATCTGGGAAAAATTAAGGGACGGTGGTAATTTAGCAGGACCTCACAATAAGCAGGAGGAGTCATGGGTCTCTTTCATTGAACAATACACACATTTTAGAGCTTTCCTTTTTTTAGATTGAATATTTCATGTTGATTAGGTTCCTCTAGCTAGAATGCCAAAGTACTATTTTCATTTCCTTCTTCCTCTCCTTTACTTTCCTTCCTCCTCCAAAGAGGATGGATGAACACAAGTTCACCTCATGCTTAATAACCTCCCACATCTGGACACACCACCCCATGTCCACACAAAGAGAAAACCCCCTGCATGATTCCTGAACAGCTTCACCAGTGTTCTAACAGCTACTCTGTGTCCCTCTAGACTTCACTGAGGACCTGCCAGTCAACCTACCATGTGACAACACAGAAGAGACTCAGTGTTTCTCCAAGGCAAGCTGTTTTTTTTTTTTTTTTTTTTGGTATGAGATAGAAATATTGTTTCATTTCTCTTTCAGTAGAATTAAGTTGTGACTCTGATGGTTTTTGTTTCATTTAGAGACAGTTCCCTTTGTTGGAATAATGTAGACGAGAGTCTTATTACCAACTCATGATTCCTCAGTCCACAAGATACTAAAATTTTTAGCATCCATTACACTCTGTAGAGTACAGATTTCTCTCTCCTGCAGCAACATTTCTTCTAGGAAAAGAATTGTGCAATTTCCAGCCTAAATGGACTTGGAGTTCCATCCTCCAGTCACAGGTCATGCCTTTCATCCTGAGTATGTGTGTGCTGATCTTGCTGGGTTCCCTGGACTCCACACTGCTCCTCATCAGGTTTTCTACTGTCACCCAATGAACCAAAGACTGTGCATCTATGTGATCTTACCCTCATAGCATCTTCTCTTCTGTACTTGCAGGTGGCCCTTTCAGGATGTGAAAGTGGTATGTATTCTAGAATCATTCCCTTTGGGAGAAAAAACTTTGTAGATGAGAAAGTTGGGGCTTTCTTGCTGGTTTTAGTGTAGAGGCCAAACTGATTCCAAATTCCTGCTGGGAATGAGTATAGGGGCCCTGGTGATAGAAAGTAATTTACAAGAGATCAATGTGGATGATTACTGTAGTTGCCGGAAGAAGCTGTATTATGGTTAATAGTGTAGGTTTGTGTCCATGGGACTGGGTGTGTTTTTATGTATAATGAATAGTGTGATTCTTTGTGTGTTTGAATTTTTGGGTTGTGTTTTCCAAAATATCTATCACCCTAAACGTCACTGTTAGTGGTGTCAGCCCCAAAATATTTTCCATCACAATGTACCATGAATGTTTATGTGTATAAAAAGAAAACACAGTATATACATTCACTGTATCCATTGATTTTATACCAAGTGAACATCCTTTTCCCAGGAAGACAAATCCCATCACTGCCGAGGAAGATGTTTACAGGATTCTTTTTAATTTTTATTAAAATTTTTATTGGCTGTTCTTGGCCTTCCTTGCTGCCCAGGCTTCTTTCTACTTATGGAGAGCAAGGGCAACTCTCTAGTTGTGGTGTGTAGGCCTCTCACTTTAATGGCTTCTTTGTTGCAGAGCATGGCTTCCAGGGCTCTTGGGCTTCCATAGTTTGGCACGTGGCCTCAGTAGTTGTGGTACATGGTTTAGTTGCTCCACAGCATGTGGAATCTTTCCAGACCAGGGGTTGAACTCCTATCTCCTGCATTGTCAGGTAGATTCTTAACCACTGAGCCACCATGGAAGTCCTATAAGATTCTTAATGAGCAAAACTGTGTTTCAGAATCCCCTTTACTGGGTCAACCACACCTTCATTTAATAGTAAATCTCATCACTTAGTAGGTCTTGTAGGATTTTGATTGTTCATGATTCACCACTCTGCCACTTCCCTCATTCAAACTCTTTCTGTTGGAGCCTCAGAATGAATCACCCACTTCATCCAAGGCCCCAAGTAATGGGGAGGCTCCTTCCTTCTGCAGGGAGCCCCTGGTACCCAAGAGCAACACCTAGTTTCAGAGGAATCTGAGAAAGGAGGAGGCTCCAGGCACAAATGGAGGAAGTTCATTCTAGCTTTGCCTCTTACCCTTTGAAGTGTCCAATCTGTCCTGTTAACTCAATGCACCATGTTGGTTAGCACATCTCTAGAACTTTTCCATCCTGCCACTAAAATCCTGTAACCATTGAACAGACACTCCCTGTGTCAACCTCTTCCCAGGTCTTGGATCCACCCTTTTATTCGCTGCTTCCCTGAACTTTCCTTTCGATATGGCAGGTAAGTGGAATTGTTCAATATTTGTCCTGCGACTAGCTTATTTCGCCCTTACCAATAGCTTCCCACTTTGCTTCAAATGACAGGATTGCCTTCATTTTTAAAGACTCAATCACATTCCAGTGTATGTATGCACCACATTTTCTTTCTTGATTTATCTGCCCTTGGACACTGAGCAGTTTTTCTATCTTGATTGTTGTGTACGATGCAACAATGGGTATGAGATTATAGGTATCTCCTGGAACATTCTAGTTTTATCTCCTTTGGATATAAACTCAAATAAATGATTGCTGGATCTTATGATAATGTTAATAATTTTTTGAGGGACTTCCAAACTGTTCTATAATGGCTATGCCATTTATCATTCCTACCAACAGGCATGGAAGTTCCACTTCTCTACATATTTGCCAACATCTATTATTTTCTTCATATAATACACCTCCTGAAAGGTGATATTTCCTTTTGACTTGGTTTCCATTTCCACTAAGTACCCCACTTGCTACTTAGTGATGCTAAGCATATTTCTTATGTATATTGATCATTTCTATGTCTTCTATGAAGAAATGTCTATGGAAGCTTTTGAACATGTTTTAAAGTCAGTTATTTGCCTGATATTATTGTGAAGTTGTGTTTTAGCAGTTGCTTTTATATTCTGGATATTGGCCCTTTATTCAGATACAAAGTTTGCAGATACTTCTTTGATTCTATAGGTTGCCTGTCTATTGATTTTTGAGGAGACGATCCTTTCTTCACTTGATAATTTTAGAACCTTTGCAAATATCATTTGGCCACAGGGGTCAGTATATTCAAGATTCCCTCCTTACGATTCATTGGTCTCTCTGCCTATTTAGCTGCAGGTAGAACACAGTTTTGACTGCTGTGGCATTCTTGCCTGTTCTGAATTTAGGAAGCCTGAAGGCCCCATTGTTGTTCTTTGCTCTCAAGACTGCTTTTGTTCTTTGGGTTTCTTCTGGGTTCCGTAGTTTGGGAGATTTTTTTTTTTTTCCATTTTATTAAAATGACATGGGATTTTGTAAGTGGTTTCAATATATATGTAAATCACTTTTAGGAGTATAGGAAGGTCAACAACACTAAATATTCCAGTCTATGAATATGGTACGGTATTCTGATTACTTGTCTCTTCTTCTTTTAACAGTGTTCTATGGTTTCCAGTGCACAAAACTTTCACTTCCTAATAAGCCCTTTCCACTGCCTTCCTTGGGTCCTCTAGAATCAGGGATGGGAAAGATGGGCTCATGAAGAGAGTGAATATTCCTCCCTTCCCTCCATACCTACTTTCTGGTTACTTGTAGTACACGAATGCTGGGCCATGCCCTTTACCTCTACCCACAAATGAGCTCCCTCCTGAGAATTTTCTTTGAATCTGAGTGTTCACCTTACTAGGGCTTCACTGGTAGCTCAATTGTTGAAGAATCTGCCTGCAACGCAGGAGATCCTGTTTCGATTCCTGAGTCAGGGCGATCTGCTAGAGAAGGGATAGTCTACCCACTCCAGTATTCTCGAGCTTCACTTGTGGCTCAGCTGGTAAAGAATCCACCTGAAATGTAGGAGACCCGAGTTCAATTCCTGCACTGGGAAGATGCCCTGGAAATGGGAACAGCTACCCACTCCAGCACTATTGGGATGTTCACAAGCACTCTCCCAGTGCCTGGACTGGGTTCAAGAGCCCCAGATTTACCTGCATATGAATGATTTTATCAGGCCATCATATCATCTGGAATAAATGAAAAACAGAACAGGCAATTAGTTGCCTTTTTCTTGTCTGTGGAGCCCTTAGAGCTGAACTTTCCAGTGTAGTAGCCATTAGCTAGAGCTGCCTATCTATAATTAACATATTTCAACAATACTTAACTTGTTATATTGAAACAATCACAAAAAGCACACATAGCTTGGTCACACTAGCCATATTTCAAAAATGTCCATAAGCATTGGCATTTCAGCTTCGTAAGCTTGAATATAAGAGCTCTATTGGGCCTGTAGAAGTAGAAGGTTAAAAGGTAATTTTCTCAGCCTCTTTCTCATGTGAATATGTTCAAATGTGATCACCGTCTTGTTGAAGGGCTCTGACTCCACAAAGCACAGGGAAGGTCTAAGCCTGGAAGGAAGACCGGGGGATGCTGTGTGAGCCAAGTGGAGGAGGAGAAATGGGTAGCTCAACTTGTGTAATAACTGTATTATTGCTCATGGTTATCTTTCTACAGACTGTTTTGTGGAAAACGTTAGCAGCAATGATGTGGAAGAAAATGCAGGTAGGGAACAACTCTCAGGTGGGATTTAGAGGGAGAGGGTTCCTGGACCATTTGAGTTACACCTGCTTCTTCAGAGATGAATATAAACCAAGGAAGAAGAAGGAAATATGTCTAGAGTTGTAGTTTGTTCTTTTCGTATTTTAACAATATAATAGAGCTATGTGTCCATGTAGTTTATTCTGTTGTGCTTATAGTCATTTCTTCTTGCTTTTCCATTTAGAAATATCCTTTCTCACAAGACTCCTTGTTCCTTGCCCTTTCACCTGCCAAATATGAAAGCTTGGCTTCTGGTTATTACCTGCAGTGTAGTATACACGAAGGACTTTGGCTTCATGTTTAAATTCTCCTATGATGGCCATATCCTAGTGGCACAAAAGTCTCATAGTCACTTGACACTGGAGACCAAGTTCTGGCAGTGAGTGTCAGGTTGTGAGTGAGATATGAACTCTCTCCCTGTGCATTTTCAGGACGTGTGGCCTGCCCTCATGTTTGTCCTCACTGTTTATTCCTCATGTAAAGGGTGCTCTCAGGGTTGAATGAGTCAGAACACACGTGCTCTTGAGTCCCTGCCTGGGCTGAGTCTGCTGGAGTTCCTCTCAGAACCACACCTCCCCAAGGATGCTGTGCTGAAGGTGCTTCCACGTGAGAGCAGCCCATGTGTCCCTAGAGACCAGCATGGCTGCAGATTCTAGAGACTGTGAAGGGGCTGCTGGCTTTCTTTACACATGTTCTAGGAGCCCTACTGACCTGGTCTTCTGGGACTGACCAGACCTAGGTCAGAGACTCAGAGCAGCAGGACTCAGGGTGGCTACTCATCTTAGAACCCAGTACTCCCTCCAGAGAGAAGCTCTCGGTGGTTTTGATCACAATCTTTGCACACTCCTCAACTCATTTATTTACCTTTCATGTTTTTACTTGTTTTACATTTGAGTTGTGGTATTTTCTTATATACTTTGAGTATGATCTCCCTTTCTGATATATTGTTTGTAATTTTCTGTAGGTTATCTTTTCATCCTACTGACTGTTGAAGAGACTATGCTTTCACTCTTTTCTTGTCTTAGAAACTTGGTGAATTTCATTTGACCCTATATCCATGAGTTTACTTGGGGCTCTTTATTCTGGTCTTTAGAGCTATGCATGTGTTCCTATGTCACTATCATACAGCTTTGATCCCTATATCTTTGTACTGTATTTTGAAATCAGGAGGTGAGAAAATTTGAAATTAGTTCTCCAGATTATTGTGTCTGTTTGGAGTCCTTAGAGGTTCCATATATATTTTTGGATTTCTTTTTTCCATTTCTGGCTAAATGAAATGGAAAGTGTTTGCCTCTATCCTCTCTTAGGGTCTGGGAAACTTAAGGTGTTGCTGAGAGCATGAAGTATCTCCCAGGCTACTGAGGCCACGTCAGGCAACAGGATAGTCTCTGTTATGTGAACTTTTTGTCCTCCCCTCCCCTAGGACTCAGAAGATTCTCATGTCCATGTCAGGCCCTTCCTGAGAGTGATGGATTGTTTAATTAAATAATGGACTCATTAGAGACTGTGGCCATACACACATGGTCCTTCTTCTAATGTTTCCATGTTGGAGAACTCTAGGGTTGGTGGAGACTCAAGGAGGAAGGAAAAGAACAGTGACTAGAGGAGAGAAATGATGAAGGAAGTAGAGGGGAAACAGCGGGAGAAGGAGGCAAGGAAGGTCATGGGCAGAGATGCATGGAGACAGTGACCACCTGGAGGAGGAACACGTGGAAATGGCGTCATTCCTCGTCACTCGTAGACAAGCTGAGGGTGGCAACAGGATGTTGGATGTCAAAGACCCACTTTTTCATTGCAGAAGTGAAACACTGAGGCCCTGGGAGGTCCCTGGAGACAAGGGCACCAGGGGTCCCAAGGCCAGGTTGTGAGGAGCACAGGGTCCCCTGGTCACATCCTGACTCTAAATCTCCCCTTTGCTTTCCCACAGCCACTCCAGATGAGTGCTGCCCTCAGACACCAAGAAACTGCATGGTGCATATTGAGGATTTGGAGGAGAGCAAGACTATAGAGGTCATTTATTTCTTCTTTCATATCTTTTAAAAATGTTCTCTCTTATCCTGATCAATAGACTCTTCTTTGCAGCCCTTCCCTTTCTCCTCTTTCCCTCTTTTTCTGATTAGCCTTCTGCAGGACCTGGTGTCTTATAGGCACTTGGGGGCCTAGGAGCTTATATAAAATCTATGAATCTATCTTCAGCCCTATTCCCCCATTTTCTGAGCATTTCCCTACTCCTGTCCTCATGTCTGCACCCTTGAACCTGGCTTTGTCACCATGAGTGGCCTGAGCAGGAGTTGAGGCTGGAGTCAGCAGGTCTGGACCCACACAGCTGAAGGGCCCCGGTGAAGTCTGCACTGCCCTGAGCTACCCCATATGGTTGCTTTCCTACCCTGGGAGGGATTGGACCTGCTTGACTGATCTCTTCCTTCCAGATACCAAAAAGATATCTGGTCATTTTTTTGAAGACTGCTTCAGGAGAAGTCAGCAGCGATGATGAGGAAAACCTGGAAGAGCAAGAGTGAACGTGGGACCTGGGGTGAAAGGTGAGGCAGACGAGGGCCTGTGTCTCTGTCATGACCCCATTCACTTGTTGGTGCTTCAGAATCACCAGCAGAAACCATGGGGTCTGCTTCTGAGGGTTACCACAAACGTAGAGACAAGAGGGTGGTAACACTGTGTGCAGAGGAGTGGAGGATGCCCTGAGCATGTCTCCCCAGGGCACAGGTCCCATCCAGAGATGCCCCCAAGGTTGCAGGACTGGCTTCTCTGGCAGCTCTTACATTTGCAGGGAAGCTGGGGGGCACTGTGGGGCCACCGTGTGCAGGAGTCCAGGAGCTGCTGTTCCAGAGTGCTCTCTTTAAAGATCTCCCCGTGGGGGTTTCCTCATCTCCCTCTGCAGGATCCAGCTCTGCCCTCCCAACCCTGCTAAAGGCAGCAGGGGGAATCCCTAGTCCATTACCAGCTGCAGAGAGAGGTTGGGGCGGCCCTGCCCTCCCCAGTCCTGGGCTCTGGGAACAGAGTGAAGGAGACACAGGTGCCCAGAGGTCATGCAGGCAGGGCATCACCTGGCAGCTCTGCATCCCTGTGGGTGCTCCCTGGTCCTGAGGGTCCCAGCCAGCCTGGGGGTGCCCAAGTCTGGGGTTTCTCAGGATCTGGAACCCTGGGGTCCTAGGTCACCTCAGGGCAGCATCTCTCAACCTGAATTTGGAGGTTCTGTAGATTTTTCTGTGTATGTATCCAACTGAAGACACATCAGAAAGCAATTTAGTCCTTTGTGCACTTGGGATGGTGGTGCTAGTGGTAAAGAACCCTCCTGCCAATGCAGGAGACACAAGAAAAGGGTTTGATCCCTGGGTATGGAAGATCCACTGGAGAAGTAGATGGCAACCCACTCCAGTGTTCTTGTGTGAAGAATCCCAGTGACTGAGGAACCTGGTGAGCTATCATCCATAGGGTTGTGCAGACTCAGACATGACTCAGGCGACTGAGCCGCACACTTGGGATGAGTGGCAGGATTCAAGTTACTCATGTTCCTTTTATTTTGTTCCCAAGTCTGTCATTAATAACATATCTTGTTTTATTATAGTTTGAAAAGAAATGTTTTCTCTCAAATTTCAATGTTGCGATATGCTAAACAGTTAAAATGTACTTTTTATAATATAAAACCAGTTTAAAGGCAGAAACCTCAGGAGAGTTTGGTTGGGGCTTAGAAATAATTATTCAGGAAAACAGAGATTCCAGGTGATTGTCCATTTCCAATGCTCAGGTCTCAGGAGCAGTTGTACTGTGTAGGATGGGTGGGCAGGTTCTCCTACCCTCTGTGTCATCTGACCTCCTGCTTCTCCCAGGGCCTAGAGGGAAGGGGGGACCCAAACTTTCAATCCTGAATCCCAAGTCCCCTGTTCCTTTGCCTGAGTCTCACTGTCCAGGGGACCCATCAGTTGAGGTTTGCCAGCCAGATGCCCAGGTGTACTTGCTCCTGGGGGACATTTCTAGACACTCCTTACTAACAGACAACACCCTCAGCAAAGAGCAGCAAACAGACCCAGTGCCTTGCAGATCTGAGCCCCAAAGCCAAGTCTAGATGCTGGGAAGTCTTCTGGGTCCTGCACACCCTCCCCAGGGAGCCCTCCTCTGTCTGACTCTGCATCTTCCAGGGACTCCATCACCTGTGTTGGTGTTGCAGGCTCTGCTCTGAATCCCTGAAGACCTGGACCTGGACATCATCCTGGACCCCAAAGGGGATGGAGCCCCCACAGCACCAGGAGCCTCATCTGGACCAGATCAGGGGAGGCCTCACTGCCTCTCTACTGAGAGTCCTCATTTAGTACAGCTTCATTTGTTTTGCTCTGTCGATTTAGTATTAGTTTTATCTACAGTTTTATCTTTTTGTTCTGTATATATCTATATGTTCCATATTTATAAGTAAGTTTTTTCATTAAATGTTTTTATCTATTTACTTTCAAAATAACTTTTTGTAAAAACAAATATGTATAAAGTAACCCCCTCAACAGAGGTAGAACTTAAGAAATTGTCTTAAGCCAGTCACCTTAGTGTCTACCACTGGGATCATTTCCCCCTTCACACAACTCAGTCTTTGTTGTTTAAGAAACTGCAAATTTATTTCTAACATCTATCCTTCTGTCATTGTCTTTAAGAATTCTGTTTTCTCATATCTGCTCATTCCAGTAGTCATAGGAGGTCAATATTACCCTTTCAAGACTTGCATGTCAGGATTTTTCAGAACTCAGTCTGCTTTCAGGGTAAAAAGTTCATGATCCATCATTGATCTCCATTTGTAGCTTAAGTGTGTTTCTCTCTTTTCTTCTGACACAGAGGATTTCTCTCCAAAAAGGCTCTTTAAATTTTAGTTGTCATTCCCTTATATTTCTCCTGCTCTTTTATTCCAGCTGCCCAAAGGACTATTCTCATTGACTGTATTCTCATGGTGTACATTTGTCTCCCAAACTCATTTATTTTATAAGGTAAGTTTGTAAGTCTTAATCTCTCTCACCCAGCTCTCTCATCACCACATCCCTCTCCTCCCTGTAAATCACTTCTTTGTTCTCTGTTTCAATGACTACATTACTGTTCAGTTATTTTGGTTCACTGGTTTTGATTTTCAGTTTCCACATTCAAGTGACATCATACTGTATTTGTCCCTCTGTCTGACTTATTTTCCTTAGCATAAAACCCTCTAGGTCCATCCATGTTCTCACAAATGACAAGATTTTATTCTTCTTTTTGGCTGAGTAATAATCCATGCATACCACAGCTTATTCATTCATCTCTTGATACACACTTTGAAAAAATACCCATAAATGGAATGTCTCAATCATATGGTATTTCTGTTTTTAATTTTTGGGAAAACTCCATACTTAGAGGATATAACCTAAGATATTACCCAACAATTCACCCTAATGTCTAAAGTGGGTATTTTCTAAATAACTGAATTATTTAGACTGACAATTCAGTTCAGTTCACTTCAGTTCAGTCACTCAGTCGTGTCCAGTTCTTTGGGACCCCATGGACTGCAGCACACCAGGCCTCCCTGTCCATCACCACTCCCGGAGTTTACTCAAACTCATGTCCATTGAGTGGGTGATGCCGTCCAACCAACTCATTCTCTGTCATCCCCTTGTCCTCCTGCCTGCAGTCTTGCCCAGCATCAGGGTCTTTTCAGTGAGTCAGTTCTTCCCATCAGGTGACCAAAGTAATGGAGATTCAGCTTCAGCATCAGTCCTTCCAATGAATATTCAGGGCTGATTTCCTTTAGGATGGACTGGTTCGATCTCCATTCAGTCCAAGAGACCCTCAAGAGTCCTCTCCAACACCACAGTTCAAAAGCATCACTCCTCAGTGCTCAACATTCTTTATGGTCCAAATCTCGCATCCATTCATAACTACTGGAAAAAGCATAGCTTTGACTAGAAAGACATGTCGCTGCTTTTTAATATGCTGTCTAGTTTGGTCATAACTTTTCTTCCAAGGAGTAAGTGTCTTAAATTCATGGCTACAGTCACCATCTGTGGTGATTTTGGAGCCCCCCCAAAAATAAAATCTGCCACTCTTTCCATTGTTTTCCCATCTGTTTGGCATGAAGTGATTGGACCAGATGCCATGATCTTTGTTTTCTGAATGTTGAGCTTTAAACAGTTTTTTTCACTCTCCTCTTTCACTTTCATCAAGAGGCTCTTTAGTTATTCTTTGCTTTCTGCCATAAGGGTGGTGTCATCTGCATATCTGAGGTTATTGATATTTCTCCCAGCAATCTTGATTCTAGCTTGTGCTTCAGCCAGCCCAGTGCTTCTCATGATGTACTTTGCATATAAGTTAAATAAGCAGGGTGACAATATATAGCTTTTGACGTACTCGTTTCCTGATTTGGAACCAGTCTGTGTTCCTTGTCCAGTTCTAACTGTTGCTTCCTGACCTGCATACAGATTTCTCAAGAGGCAGGTCTGGTGTTGTTGTATTCCCATCTCCTTAAGAATTCTGCAGACTTTGCTATGGTCCACCAGAATCAAAGGCTTTGACATAGTCAATAAAACAGAAGTAGATATTTTTCTGGAACTCTCTTAGTTTTTAAATGATTAAACGGATTTTGGCAATTTGATCTCTGATTCCTCTGCCTTTTCTAAATCACTTGGAACATCTGGAAGTTCACGGTTCACGTACTGTTGAAGCCTGGCTAGGAGAATTTTGAGCATTACTTTACTAGTGTGTGAGCTGAGTGCAATTTTGTGGTAGTCTGAGCATTCTTTGGCATTTCCTTTCTTTGGGATTGGAATGAAAATTGACCTTTTCCAGTCCTGTGTCCACAGCTGAATTTTCCAAATTTGTTTGGCATATTGAGTGTAGCACTTTAACCTTGAAATGAAAGCTGCTCCGTTGTGTCCAACTCTTTGCATCCCCGTGGACTATGCACTCCATGGAATTCTTCAGGCCAGAATACTGGAGGAAGTAACCTTTCCCTTCTCCAAGAGATCGTCCCAACCCAGGAATGGAACCCAGGTCTCCCGCCTTACAGGCAGATTCTTTACCAGCTGAGCCACAAGGGAAGCCCTTTTCTATATTAACCCTATTGAAAATCTTGCTTTTATGTATATTCCTCACCAATCGATACTGTGTAAGATGATACATGGTAGACTGTGGAAGAATTCTTATCCCCTCTCTAACGCATGATGCTAATTTCAAGTATTCATTTAAGCTTTCCTTGATTACTTATTATAACATGCTCTCTCATAGTAAAGAAAAACTAGCTAATGTTATCTTGGATGTAGCTTAGGTAATAGAAAGGGCAAAGGTTGAAATTTTCTGATTAATATTCAAAGAGTAAGAAAACCTATCTAGCAGCTTAAATAGGCAATCATTCCTCATTGCAGTAAATCCATGATTATTAAATGACACTAATGACAGATTTTGTTTTACAACTTGAGCTCTGTGCAACTCTTCTCAAAATTTGCTTTGAGACATATTGGAATGTCTTCTACTTGTGGAGCATAAAATTGGCACACTCCGGTCTTTCCCTTGGTGTTGATAAGCCTTAAAAACGTGGTGGTTTAAAGACTTGGGCTCCTTCCAAGTTGGTCTTAATTTTAGTTTACTACCCAGCATAGAAATGACAACCCACTTTCCATGCCCATTCTGGCCTGGAAAATCCCATGGACTGAGGAGCCTGGTAGGCTACAGTCCATGGGGTCGCAAAGAGTCAGACATGACTGAGCGACTTCACTTTCACTTTCGCCCAGCATAGAGCATTCCTAGGACTTCTTTGACCCTTATCATTCTTTAACATGAAAATACACAACTGTGATATGGTAATAAATATCTCAAATAACATGAAAATATGTAACTTTGGCACAGTAGTAAATATCTTAAATGGTACTGAGTTACTATATGGTCTCTCCTTTGGTCACTGGTATGCAAAACTGAGCTTGCAAGTCTGGACTCTTCTGATTTGACAAGATGGCTCATTTTGCATAGTTCAGATTGATCAATGAATATTAGACTCAACGCAATGGGAAAGTTGTTCAGTTGTGTCTGACTCTTAGCAGCCCCGTGGACTGTAGTCTGCCAGGCTCCTCTGTCCATGGAATTCTCCAGGCCAGAATACTGGAATGGGTAGCTGTTCCCTTGTCCAGGGAATCTTCCCAACCCAGAGATCAAACCCAGGTCTCCCGCATTGCAGGTGGAATCTTTACCATCTGAGCCACAAGGGAAACTACCCACTCCAGTATTCTTGATCTTCACTGGTGACTAGCTGCTAAAGACTAAGTTCTTGCAACTTGTCATATGTGATTACGAGCTGATTTGGGGGTGAGTTGACTATTAAGGTAGGAATACCTGTTTGTGTACTAGGTTGTGTCTAAAGGCACATTTAAAAACATTTTGTTATATTTCATTGATATTTATTGTATTCTAGAAGTTTTTGAAAGTGTAAATGTACTTAAAGAAATCCAGGATATAGAAAATACAGGCATTCTATCTAACATTTTTTGCCTATAGTTGGTGCCAAGAGACATAGCAATAATGTAGAAAAAGAGTCTTTCCTTTAACTCACATTAACTTCATGAAATAATGCCTACAAGCTGAGAATTCTAGCTACCAGATACCCTAACCACCCTAAGACTGCTTCAGCCTCTGTTACTGTGATGTCTTGAAACATGGTCTCCAGAAAAGAAATGGATCCCTGGCAACTGTTTGCAATATTTAGCTACCAAAATAGCAAATAATATTAGAGACAAAATATGTGTGGGTGTTGTCAGTATCTATGAATATGTTTGTGTAATTTTATATTTTAGGTTAGTGAAAAAACTTGAATGCTCCTATAAAATACATGGGCTTCCCTGGTGGCTCAGAGGGTAAAGTGTCTGCCTGCAGTGCGGGAGATCCGGGTTTGATCCCTGGGTCGGGAAGATCCCCTGGAGAAGCAAATGGCAACCCACTCCAGTATTCTTGCCTGGAGAATCCCATGGATGGAGGAACCTGGTAGGGTATAGGCCATGGGGTCGCAAAGAGTCAGACATGACTGAGCGAGTAGATAGATAAAATACATTGTTCAATTAATATTATTTTTCAGTTACATTAATACATATCAAATATACAAACATGTGCACATAACTAAAATCTAACAATTTAATAATAAAACTATAAAAATAAACCACAATAATAAGGTAATAAAAAACCTAGATAATACTATATAGAATGAATAATAAATCAAAATTGAAACCTAAAACTATGCTCAGAGATGAAGAGACCAAGTTTGTTCAACATTAAACAGAATAATTTTTTAAATTTAACTAATGATTTACTTCAAATGATTAAAGAAATGTAGTTGATTTATAGATGGAAATTAATACACCAAAAACAAAGCAAATTGAATCTGTAAAATGTATTAAACAGTTCAGGAACTGATGGCTTTAAAAAAGATGAAATGGTTTCTGATAAATCTAAATAAAGATGAAAAGAGTAAAAAAAAATAGTAACTAAAATGGAATAGCTAAAATGTATGTGTGCATGTGTGTGTGCATGCATTTGTGTATATATGACTAGATTGTGGTGGCAATTCAATGAATTTGAAAATCTTGAAACAAATTATACTCAAGCAGAGCCAGAATTTCATAAAATTAACCCAATGAAGCACAAATAACTTAATGAATCAGTATTCAGAGTAAATAGTCATCAAATCAAAAATTAAAAAAAAAAACAAATAATGGCTTCTAAAAGTTAGTCAAGTTCAAATTAATTTTATAAGGCATATCCTATTTCTATGACAAATAACAATTCTCATTTTATAAAACAGCTACTGAGCATGGAAAAATACAGTCTTCACTAAGTTTAAGCAGTCTTGATTCTAAGCTGGATCACTTCAAAATAATTGCTGGAGATACAGGTTCGATCCCTGTGTCCAGAAGAGCTGCTGGAAGTCAGCACGGCAATCCACTCCAGCATTGGAGAATCCCATGGACAGAAGAGCCTTGCAGGCTACAGCCTATAGGGTCGCAAAGAGTCAGACATGACTGAAGCGATTGAGCACTAAAGTGGTATTTATGAATGAATATATATATTGTCTTACAAAATATTAGTAAGCATGTTCAGATGGCCATAAGAGAATTATGATCTACATTGATGGTTTCTTTAGAAAGGAATAAATTTTATGTTAATACTGTATGTTATTCCAGTAAGTTAAAGCTGTATATTCAGATTGAAAATTTCATGAAAAAGATTTTATACAAAATTTCATTTAATTAAATAAGGCAATCAACCTCTTAATAATTCTTAATTATATTAATAAAGAAGTTATATATTAGATTATAATAGCCAGGACATGGAAGCAACCTAGATGTCCATCAGCAGATGAATGGATAAGAAAGCTAGGGTACATATACACAATGGAGTATTACTCAGCCAGTAAAAAGAAAACATTTGAATCAGTTCTAATGAGGTGGATGAAACTGGAGCCTATTATACAGAGTGAAGTAAGCCAGAAGGAAAAACACCAATACAGTATACTAACGCATATATATGGAATTAGAAAGATGGTAACAATAACCCTGTGTACGAGACAGCAAAAGAGACACTGATGTATAGAACAGTCTTATGGACTCTATGGGAGAGGGAGAGGGTGGGAAGATTTGGGAGAATGGCATTGAAACATGTAAAATATCATGTATGAAATGAGATGCCAGTCCAGGTTCGATGCACGATACTGGATGCTTGGGGCTAGTGCACTGGGATGACCCAGAGGGATGGTATGGGGAGGGAGGAGGGAGGAGGGTTCAGGGTGGGGAACACATGTATACCTGTGGTGGATTCATTTTGATATTTGGCAAAACTAATACAATTATGTAAAGTTTAAAATAAAAATATTAATAAAAAAAGGCAAAAAAAATAATAAAAATGAAAAAAAAAAAAAAGAAAAGAAAAGAACATATTACCCGTACTAGGACTAAGGACAGAATGCATGTGCTTATCTGCTAAGGCTTCTATAACAAATACCACAGACTGACTGACACAAGAGAATTGTGAAAAGTGAAATTAAAAGTTGCTCAGTCGTGTCTGACTCTTTGTGACCCCATAGACATAAGTCCATGGAATTCTTCAGGCCAGAATCTGGAATGGGTAGCCTTTCCCTTCTCCAGGGGATCTTCCCAACCCAGAGTTCCAACCCAGGTCTCACACACTGCAGGCGGATTCTTTAACCAGCTGAGCCACAAGACAGCTGTATTTTCTCATAATTCTAGGGGCTGGAAACCCAAGATCAAGGTGCTGGCAAAGTTAATTCTGGTATGAACCTCTCTCCTTGGCTTGCAGACCCTTTTTTACTGTATTGGCACATGGCCTTTTCTCTGTGTGTGCTCCTGGTGTCCATTCTGCTTCTTACAAGGACATCAATGTTGTAGATTAGGGCCCCGCTTTTGACCTCATTTCACTTTTAATTACTCTCTTCAAAGCCCTTATATCCAAACACAATCATGATGGGAGACAGGGCTTGATGTTTTGTTGTCATCATAAATTACATATTTATATATTATATATGCATTAACATAAATTATATCTATGTTATGCCTTGGTCCTTTAAATCATACAGGGACAAGGAGAGAGATTTTAGACAAGAAATATTATAATAATTGAGTTTGCATTTGGTTATGTAGTTATCTCCACCAGTCTTCTTTATTTTGATGTATGGCTTCAAGTTGCTGTCTGGTGTCCTTGTGTTTACATCAGGAAGACTCCTTTTTTTGCATTCTTCTAGGGCAGGTCTTGGA
>NW_020867624.1:0-46017 GCF_003369695.1 Bos indicus x Bos taurus | reverse complement strand
TGGGGGCAGAGTGCCTCCAAGCAAGTAGGGCAGAAGTTTTCCCATGATCTCTTGTGGTCCATCCCTGGGAGCACAGTCTAATGTCACTTTTAGTAGCAGAGAACATGTGTCCCCAGATCAGGCAAACTCTCTAAGGCTGGGAGCTGTGAGCACTAACACAGGAAACCCTGAGTGACCTGCTTAGGCTGGAAGACTAGTTCCTGGGATGTGATCTAAAGTCTGAAAGTAGCTTCTCATTGGGATTAGCCTTCTCCAGACCTAGCTTAGGGGCAGCAAGAGTGCAATAAGTGGTCCCAAGCTGGGGCAGTCACACAGTGCCTCTCAACAGCCCTGGGGAGACTGTGCAGCATAGTGACCACGAGCCCACATTCACCCAGCAGATGGCCTCTGAGAGGTCTGTGACAGACCAGAGTGACCACAAGCATGCATTCAGCCAGCAGACAGCCTCTGAGAGGTCTATGACAGACCAGAGTGACCACAAGCCTGCCCTCACCCAGTGCATGTCCTCTGAGAGGTCTGTGACAGGCCAGAGTGGCCACAAGCTTGCATTCACCCAGCAGACAGCCTCTGAGAGGTCTATGACAGACCAAAGTGACCATGACTCTGCACTCACCCAGTTGATGGCCTCTGAGAGGTCTGTTAAAGGTCAAAGTGACCACAAACCTCATCCACTCATCTTCTTAATGTCCCAGCCTTAAGGAGAGCGTTTGCCCAGCGTTTAGTGGTGCGAACAGGCATGTAGATCTTTTCAGAGCACATGACACACCAGGGGATAATTAAAGTAAGCGGGACACACCCCAGTGATTGGTGTCCGAAAGACCAAATCCATCAAAGAAAGACCCCGTGGAAGGAGCCACCCTTTGAAGCCAAGTGGATTGAAATCAATGAGTGTCCACCCCCAGGAGTGCAGTTCCAGGTGAGCGGGTGACAGACACCCCCCAACTCAGCTGGATGGTAGCCAGGGGCTTCCCTACTGTCCAGAATAACCTTGGCCTGAGTCTAAGGACTTCACAGGGGGCTACCCAACCACTTCATGTGTGGGACCTCAGGTAGCATCCTGATTCATGGCTGGGCAGAAGCTGAAGAGGGGTGCACTCAGAGTTCCTGGTCCCCTCAGGCATTTGTCACTCAGGCTTACCGTCCCTGCCTTCCTGGGGACCACCCTCTCCACCATGTCTGTCGCCATCTATTCCATTCCCCGTTCTGAGAAAAGGTGAGACCTGGGCAACAGTGCTGGGCAGGACCTGTGCAGGCAGGATCTCTGTCCCGCTACTCTTTTTCAAAGGGCACATTCACAAGGTGGTAGTAAAGCTTTCAGAATGCAGAGCATGTTCCATGCTGAGAGCTTGGCCTGACTCAGGAAAAAGCTCAGAGGGACCCCTTGTCTGCAACACAGTCAAGACAAAGTGCTGGGAGCTTCCCAAAGAGAGGGAAGAGTGAGTGAGGGCTGGGCTCCAGGAGAATTCAGGGGCTGGGCCCAGCCCTCCTCCTTCTCTGGGGTTCAGCCCTCCTGACCATCAGATGTGGGTTATGGAAGTTCTCCCGAGAGCCACACACACCTAATGCATGGCCCCTAATTTTGTGTGAGGACATATGGGGTTCTCAGAGCACCAGGGAGTGCCCGATGGGCAGAGAAGTCTGGGGGATTTGGACACCAGAGAGCGAGAGCCCATGACAGCATGGCCTTAACCTGGGGCTCCAAGACCCAGGGCTCGTGTCTGAGTCACACTTGTGGGGTGTCTGCTCTCTGCAGGAAGCACTGCAGCTGTGTTCCCACAGGCCAAGCTCTGACAGAGCTTTGGGCTCGGCCGGGGAGCTGGGGGTGCTCGGTGCAGGACACAGACGGTACCAGGGTCAGAGCACTGCACAGGAAGTCTCTGTGAGTGGTTGAGAAAGGCCAGAGCCAACTGCCCCTACTTGGAGGACATGGACATTCACCTGAGGGAGCAGAGAGGACCCACACCCCCAACAACCACCCCAGAGGCCAGGCTAGTAGCATGCTGCCAGAACAAGGGCTCACCCATGACACCAGGCAGGACATGCCCCAGAAGGCTGAAGCAGGGAGTCCAGGCCACACGCAGGCCCAGTGACCCCAGGTGGCACAGACAGCCTCAAATTGCATCAGCACCCAGATGTCAAGATCAGGGGGCTCCTGGGTGAGGTCAGGGTGGGGGGTCCCGACATTTTTGCAGACCCAGGCCAGCTCATACTGCACATCCTTGATGGTACTGTTCTTGATTCCAGAATGGTCCGAGGAGAGGAAGGTGTCAGGGAAGTGTGGCCTGGCTCCACTGTGAGGACATCCACACAGGAGGGACTGCCATGAGAAAGCCTCAGTGCGGGACCCGGTGTGTGTCCACCCTCAGACCCTGAGGGGACCTAGCCTCGGGGCTGGCTTCCTCAGGTCACCCCACTGGCCAGGACCCCAGAGCCAGGCCTGGCCACACCAAGGACCCCTGTCCACATCACCCACTATTTCTGTGACATCTCCCAGGTCAGGGGGCAGAGGAACAAGGCCCAGCTCTGGGCAGGGTCTCTGCCAGGTGAGGTCTGGCCTTCCAGCTCCTGGGCACCGAGGCCTTGTCTGTCCCTTCCCAGCAGCGCCCAGTGACCAGGACAGTCCAGCCCAGGGGAATACCGCAGACCACCACAGATGCTCCAGGGAACAGATGCTAAGTCTGAGCCAAGAAGTGCCACTCAGGGAAGCCTTCCTAGTACCTGCAACAGGCCACCGTGGCCCTGCCTCTCCTATAAGTGGCCTCTTCCAGCTCATCTTAGTGTCCAGGCAGATGGCAGCCGTGGCCTCAGCTAAGAGGCCAAGCTGCAGCAGGCAGTGGACTCGGCTAGGACGGCTGGAAGGCCAGGGAGGGGCTGGGGAGACCTTGAACACACCGGAGCCAAGAGACCACGGCCAGGAAACCACGACTGCCCCTCCCAAGGCTGAATGAGGGTCTGTACTGGAGGGATGGAGCCCCAACCACAGCCCTCAAGACCTACCTCCAGCTTTCAGGCCACGAGGGTCAGGGCCAGGGGGCCCAGACGAGGCCACCAGCACCTCGCTAAACTGTACCTCCTCCTTCTAAACGGCAGTGGCCAGTGCCTACACCTTGAGCTCCAGGATGAGGTTCCTGAGGCCTGCCTTCTGCTGTACCTCCAGGATGCCCACAGTGAACTTCCAAGGACCCTTTCTTCCTTCCTTCCACATAAATACAGAAATCTGTATCTCTAACCCAGAAATGTATAACTCTAGGAACGTTTTCACTATACACGCAAAACCTGAACCTCACATGCACAATCCACAAGGACCTCATACTCAGCTATCTGTTTGACTTCTAGGGTCAAAAATCTAACAAAAGGTATATATCTCCCATAGATCATCATACCTGAATCAGGCAGCTGTACGCTGACAACAGTCACAGCATTGCAAATAGACTACACTACACATAGCACAGGCATGATATAGCACAGAGAAGGAAAGAAAACCAGTGCCTACTTTATTCCCCACAACCTCCCTGACTGGGGCTGCTACCCCATCCCTGGAGCCTAACCAGGCTTGGGGTGGGCTTGAGAGAGCCTAGCATGGTGCCCAGCATTGAACCCTTTTAAACGTTTACTGTCTGCTTTGTTCTGGCTTGGACCAGACTCCCCAGTGGGATCCATGCCTCCAGGGACTTGGGAACAAATACTACTAAGCCACCACGTGCCCTGGTGCTGGGCATTCCAGCTCAAGCCTCCTTCCCAGCAAACTGTCACCCCTCATTTTTGTGAAAATGGAAAATACCTTCCATGAAGATGTGATGCTGTGAGTTGGAAATATAACTGAAAGTTCTGAGATAAATGTGCTGATTATGGAACACATTTGATCCAGCTTTCTATGAAACACCAGTGACAGTAATACCTTATATTTGTTTCACACTTTAGTTTATATGAGGTTTTCATTTGTAGTCTTTTCAGTGCTGCTTCCTAATAACCAATTTCACAAGTTTTTTCAAGAAATCTCTGGGCTCCTTCTTCAGCAGCTCTAGGCTGGCCTCTGGCCCTGGGACCGATATAGGTCCCTCAGCTCCTTGGAGCCAGATTAACCCTAGCCTTTTGGTCTCACTTCCCAGAGTTGTAACCAGTGGTTAAGAGCACTCCACCCCTCCCACACACCTGCAAGCAGACAGCTGTGTCTAGAGCCCAGCAAGTAGCACAGTCTAGACCCCAGCACTCCTGACAAAAGTGGGGCAGGGCAGACAGACAGCAGGGAGAAGGGATGCTGGGCAGTAGTTCCTGCCCAGACCTTGTGTAAATGCAAAGCTTTCTGACCCTCATCCCCTTCTCATGGGCCTCCCATCCCTGTGTCTTCAGAGGCCTCTGCCCATGTGTTCTTTCCCCAAACCTGGCTTTTTATTGGGGGGGGGGGGCTTGGAAATCCCATGGATAGAGGAGCCTGGTGGGCCACAGTCCATAAGTTTGCAAAGAGGCTGACATGACTTAGCCACTACTCCACAACAAATGGAGATGGCAATGGCACCCCACTCGAGTACTCTTGCCTGGAAAATCCCATGGACAGAGGAACCTGGTAGGCTGCAGTACATGGGGTTGCTAAGAGTTGGACACAACTGAGAGACTACACCTTCACTTTTCACTTTCATGCATTGGAGAAGGAAATGGCAACCCACTCCAGTAGTCTTGCCTGGAGAATCCCAGGGATGGGGGAGCCTGGTGGGCTGCTGTCTATGGGGTTGCCCAGAGTCGGACATGATTGAAGTGACTTAGTAGCAGCAGCAGCAGCAGCAACAACTAGTAGATGATAAAGTGAAAGAAGGTTAAAAAAGAGAGAGAGAGAATACAAAGCAATGAAAAATCATGTCACTGTCTTTATAAGGTAATTGAGGACCTGCTATCACCAATAGAAACTTTCAGATGAACACACAGTTGGAAACTGTACTGTGTTCCTACATCCTACCATACACATTCCTGCTATAATCTGACAGCAAAGACTTGTGAAATAACAACAATCATCATGATAATCAATTTCTGCTATTCATGACTATACTCTTCATTTTCAACACATATTTGTTGAATATTTAATTGGTGTGAGGCATTCTCTAGGGGCTTATCTGGGGGCTCAGACAGTAAAGAATCTCCCTGCAATGCAAGGGGCCTGGCTTTGATCCCTTGGTGGGGAAGATCCCCTGGAGAAGGAAATGGCTTTTGGCTATTGACTCCAGGACTTTCGATCACTAGAGATCTCCTGGCCCCATAGAACACAGAGTGCCCTCCCAAAGGCCTCCATCTCAACACTAAGACTAAGTCATACCCGAAAGCTAGCAAGCTATAGTGCCAAACACCCCTCGCCTATCCTTCAGCCAAATAGGGGCACAACCTTGCATGTCAGTAGACAGGCTGCCCAAAGCCATACTGAATCCACAGACACCCCAAGCCATACTACTGGACCCAGCCACTGCCCTTCAGAAAGACAAGATATAGCTCCACCTACCAGAACACAAACACAAATCCCCCCAACCAGGAAACCTTCACAAGGCATTGGTCCAAACCCACTCAGGGGAGGCAGACTCCAGTCTGCCTGAAGAACTCCAGTCTGTAGTTCTTCTGCCTGAAGAACTACAGTCCTTCAACCTTCAAAAAAGAGATCCCAAACAGAGTAAATTAAACAACATGACATGACAGAGAAACATCCAGGAAATTAAGGAACATGGTTAAAACCCACAGGATTGAACAACTGAACAGTAAACAGGAAATCTACCTGGAAAAGAATTCAGAGGAATGACAGTAGAGATGATCCAAACCTCTGGAAATAAAATGGAGGCATGGATAGACTAGAGACACAGATTGAGAAGATCCAAGAAGTGTTCAACATGGACCTTGAAGAATTAAAGAATAAACAATCAACAACAAACAATGGAATAACTGAGACTAAAAATCACTGGAGAAACCATATTTAAAAAATACACATGTATCCCAATGTTCCCTGTAGCACTATTTACAATAGCTAGGCCATGGAAGCAACCTAGATGTCCATTGACAGATGAATGGATAAAGAAGCTGTGGTACATATATATAATGGAATATTATTCAGCCACAGAAAGGAACGCATTTGAGTCAGGGCTAATGAGGTATATGAATGTACAGCCTATTAAACAGAGTGAAGCAAGTTAGAAAGAGAAAAACAAATATCGTATATTAACACATATATAGAGAATCTAGAAAATGGCACTGATGAACCTATCTGTAGGACAACAATGGAGACACAGACATAGAGAACAGAATTATGGAGACAGGGTCGGGGGAGGAAGGAAATGGTGAGAATAGCATGGAAACATATACACTACCATATGTAAAAGAGATGGCTAGTGGGAATTTGCTGTATGATTCAGGGAACTCAAACTGGGCTCTGTGACAACTTAGAGGGGTGGCATGGGATGAGAGGTGGGAAGGAGGTTCAAGAGGGAGGGTCATATGTATACCAATGGCTGATTCATGTGGATGCATGGCAGAAACCAACACAATATTGTAAAGCAAATATCCTTCTATTAAAAATAAAGGAAAAATAAAAGACCCTGGAGCAAATCAACACAGTATCTGAGGCAGAAGAATGGATAAGTGAGCTGGAAGACGGAATGGTCAAAATAACTGAAATAGAACACAATAAAGAAAAAAGAATAAAAAGGAATGAGGACAGTCTCAGAGACCTACAGGACAACATTAAATGTAACAACATTCAAATCATAGGGTTCCCAGAAGAAGAAGACAAAAGGAAAGGCCACGGGGAAATACTTGAGGAGATTAGAGTTGAAAACTTATCTAAAATGTGAAGGGAAAGAGCCACCCAAGTCCACAAAGCCCAGAGAGTCCTGCATAGGATAAACCCAAGGAGAAACATGCCAAGACACCAAACTAACAAAAATTAAACACAAAAGGCAGCAAGGGAAAAGCAACAAATAACACACAAGGGGATCCCCATAAAGCTAACAGATGATCTTTCAATAGAAACTCTGCAGGCCAGGTGGGAATGGCTGCTGCTACTGCTGCTGCTAAGTCGCTTCAGTCGTGTCCAACCCTGTGCGACCCCATAGAAGGCGGCCCACCAGGCTCCCCGTCCCTGGGATTCTCCAGGCAAGAACACTGGAGTGGGTTGCCATTTCCTTCTCCAATGCATGAGAGTGAAAAGGGAAAGTGAAGTTGCTCAGTTGTGTCCGACTCTTCGTGACCCCATGGACTGTAGCCTACCAGGCTCCTCTGTCCATGGGATTTTCTGGGCAAGAGTACTGGAGTGGGTTGCCATTGCCTTCTCCGGTGGGAATGGCAGAACATACTTAAGTGATGATTTGGAAATGCCTACAACCCAGATTACTCTATCCAACAAGGATCTCATTCAGACTCAAAGGAAAAATCAAATGCTTTACAGACAAACAAAAGCTAGGAGAATTCCACATCACAAAACTAGCTCTTCCACAAATGCTAAAGGAACATCTCTTTATAGGAAACACAAAAAAGAGGCCTACAAAAACAAACCCAAAACAATAAAGTAAATGGTAACAGGGTCATACATATTGGTAATTCGCTTAAATGTAAATGGGCTAAATGCTCCAACCAAAACATACAGACTGGCTGAATGGATACAAAACAAGACCCTTATATATGCTGTCTACAATAAACCCACCTTAGACCCAGGGATATATACAGACTGAAAGTGAGGGGCTGGAAAAAGAGATTCCATGCAAATGGAAATCAAAAGAAAGAGGGAGCTGCAATACTCATATGAGATAAAGTAAACTTTAAAACAAAGACCATTACAAGACACGAAGAAGGACACTACATAATGATTGAAGGATCAATCCAAGAAGAAAATATAACAATTATAAATATGTATGCACCCAACATAGGAGCATCTCAATACATAAGGCTAATGCTAACAACTATTAAAGGAGAAATTAACAGTAACACAATAATAGTGGGAGATTTTAATACTCTATTCACACCAACAGACAGATCATCCAATCAGATAGTTAATAAGGAAACACAGGTTCTAAATGATACATTGGACCAGTTAGACCTAATTGATACCTACAGGGCATTTCATCCAAAAACAACACATTTCACTTTTTTCTCAAGTGCATATGGAACACTCTTCAGGACAAATCACATACTGCACCACAAATCAAGCCTTGGTAAATTTTTAAAAAGTGAAATCATTTCAAGCATCTTCTATGACCACAACTCCATAAGATTACACATCAACTACAGAAAAAAAAAAAAAAAACTATAAAAAACACAAACAAATGGAGGCTAAACAACATGCTTCTGAAAAACAAACAGACCACTGAAGAAATCAATAAAGAAATGAAAATATGCTTAGAAACAAATGACAATGAAAACACAAGGCAAAACCTGTAGGATGTAGTAGAAGCTATGCTAAGAATTAACTTTAGCAATACAAACCTACCTCAAGAAACTATCAAATAATCTAATTTATGCATAAAGCAACTAGAACAACAACAACAACAAAAAAAAATCCTAAGTAGAAGTAAAGAAATCATCAAGATTTATGAGCAGAAAGAAACAAAACAGAAACATAGCAGACAAAGATACCACTCACACAAAAAGAAATTTATAGACCAGTGTCACTGATGAACATAGATGCAAAAATCCTCAACAAAATTTTAGCAAACAGAATCCAACACATTAAAAAGATCATGCATCTTGATCAACTGAGCTTTATCCCAGGGATGCAATGATTCTTCCATATACACAAATCAATCAATGTGATACATCATATTAACATATTGAAAGATAAAAAGCATATGATCATCTCAGGAGATGCAGAGAAAACTTTTGACAAAATTTAACATCCATTTATGATTAAAAAAAAAAAAAAAAAAAAAACCTCTCCAGAAAGTGGGCATAGAAGGAGTATACCTCAACATAACAAAGGCCATACACAGTAAACCCACAGCAAACATTATCCTCAATGGTGAAAAATTGCAAGCATTTCCTCTAAAATCAAGACCAAGATAAGGGTGCCCAATTGTCACCACTATTCAACATAGTTTTGGAAGTCCTAGACACAGCCATCAGAGAAGAAAAAGAAATAAAAGGAATCCAGATTGCAAAAGAAGAAGTCAAACTCTCACTGTTTGTACATGACATGATTCTTGACATAGAAAACCTTAAAGATGCCACCAGAAAATTGCTAGCACTAATCAATGAATTTACCGAAGTTGTAGGATATAAAATTAATACACAGAAATCCCTTGTATTACTATACATTAACAATGAAAACACAGAAAGAGAAATTAAGGAAACAGTCCATTCACCATTGCAACAAGAAGAATAAAATAATCAGGAGTAAACTTACCTAAAGAGACAAAAGACCTGTATGCAGAAAACTGTAAGACACTGGTGAAACAAATTAAAGACGACACAGATGGGGAGATACACCATGTTCTTGGATTGGAAGAATCAATATTGTGAAAATGACTACACTACCCAAAGAAATCTATAGATTCAATTCAATCCCTATCAAAGTACCAAATGGTATTTTTTTCACAAAACTACAATAATTTCACAGTCTGTACGGAAACACAAACTACCCTGAATAGCCAAAGCAATCTTGAGAAAGAAGAATAGAGCTGGAGGAATCGACCATCACAATCAGCCATCACAATCAACCCAAGTCTACAGTCCTGACTTCAGACTTTACTACAATACTACAAAGCTCCAATCGTTGAAACAGTATGGTATAGGCACAAAAATAGAAATATGGACCAAGGGAACAAAATAGAAAGCCTGGAGATAAATCCACACACCTATGGGCACCTCATCTTTGACAAAGAAGACAAAAGTATACAATGGAGAAAAGACAGTCTCTTCAATGAGTGGTGCTGGGAAAACTGGGCAGTTACGTGTAAAAGAATGAAATTATAACACTTTCTAATACCATACACAAAAGTAAGCTCAAAATGGATTAAAGATTTAAATGTAAGACCAGAAACTATAAAACTCTTAGAGGAAAACATAGACAAAATACTCTTTGACATCAACCATAGCAAGATCCTTTACAACCCATCTCCTAGGGTAATGAAAATAACAACAAAAACAAACAAATGGGACCTAAGTAACTTCAAAGTTTTTGCACAAGAAAGGAAATTATAAGCAAGGTGAAAAGATAGCCCTCAGTATGGGAGAAAATAATATGGGAGAAAAAAATGAAACAACTGACAAAGAACTGATTTTCAAAATATACAAGCAGCTCATGCAGCTCAAAAATGGAAAAACAAACAGCCCAATCAACAAGTGGACAGAAAACCTAAATAGACATTTCTCCAAAGAAGACATACAGATGCCTAAAACACACATGGAAAGATGGTCAACACTTCTCATTATTAGAGACATGCAAATCAAAACTACAGTGAGGTGCCACCCAACATTGGTCAGAATGGCCATCATCAAAAAGTCCATAAACAATAAATGCTAGAGAGGGTGTGAAGAAAGGGGAATCCTTTTGCACTCTTGGTGGGAATACACACTGATACAGCCACTATGGAGAACAGTATGGAGATTCCTTCAGAAACTAGGAAGAAAACTGCCATATGACACAGCAATGCTACTACTGCATATATACCCTGAGGAAACCATAGCTGGAAAAGACACATGTACCTCATGGTTCACTGCAGCACTATTTACAATAGCTAGAACATGGAAGTGACCCAGATGTCCATCAACAGATGAATGGAAGAAGAAGCTGTGGTACATATACACAATGGAATATTACTCAGCCATAAAAAGGAACACATTTGAGTCACTGCTAATGAGGTAGATGAACCTAGAGGCTACTACACAAAGTGAAGTAAATCATAAAGAAAAGATAAATATTGTATATTAGCATATATATATAGGGAATCTAGAAAGATGGTATTGATGAACCTACTTGCAGGGCAGCAATGGAGATGCAGACATAGAGATACAGAGATGCAGACACAGTGCAGAAAGGAGAGGGTGGGATGAATTGAGAGATTAGCATGGAAACATATGTACTACCACATGTAAAGTACATAGCCACTGGTAATTTGCTGTATGACACATGGACCCCAGTTTGTGACACCTAGGGGGTGGGATGGGGAGGAAGGTGGGAGGGAGGTTTTTAAGAGGGAGGGGACGTGTGTATACCTATGGCTGATTCATGTTGATGTATAGCAGAAACAATCAAAATATTATGAAGTAATTATCCTCCAAGTAAAAATGAAATAAAACTGTTAAAGAAAAAAACAAAGGACAGGTATAGAGTACATTCCACTTACTGATGTCTGGATCTATTCCAAGCTGCACTGCATCAACCACTAGGAGAATAAGAATCAAGAGAACATCTCATAATGACTTTGCAAAGTGCGCATTAGAGTAAATGAGCAGACCAATACATGGCACTAACGCAGTGTCAGCACTGAACTCCACAGGCTTTCCCAAGGGCTTTCCAGTTAGACCCACTAAACCTCCCTGAACAAGGAGCAAGGCATGGAGCCAAGGCATGGAGCTTCCTAAGGCTAATGCAAGTCATTGCAAAAATAGTTTTGATGCTCTCAGTTTAAGAAAATGAGAGTCAGAGTGACTCCCTGCTAATTAATACTCACTTCACACACACATAAAGCTGGTCTCTCATTTACAAAGGGCAAGGGGTCAAGCAGAAAAATCAAACCCACCTCTGATAGCTAACGGTGAATGATGTCAGATTCATGATCTCCAAAGAAGAAGATTTAGCTTTGGGACCAGGGACCAGGCTTGATCACTCAAGAGCTTTTTTGTAGCAGAGATTTATTAAAGTAAGAAAAGGGACAGAGAAAGTTTCTGACATAGACATCAGAAGGGGGACGTAGAATGCCCCCCTTGCTAGGGTTAGTGAGGGAGTTATATACTGTTGTAATTAGTTATTACAATAAATCAAACCAATGTCTCAAGGCTGTAAAGATCTTACTAGACCCACTGCCATAATTTAAATCTTAAGATAACAGGGCGGGCGGCTGTGAGGGTGCACAAGCGTGGGCGTCTGCAATGGTGCAAAAGTGCGGCTGAGAGGAGCTTCCCCACGTCTGAGGTCAGGAGAGGCAGCAGAAAGGAACTACCCCATGCCCAAGGTCAGGGGTGGCGGCCAGGAGGAACTACCCCACGTCCAAGGTAAGGAGCAGCGTCTGCGCTTTGCTGGAGCAGCCATGAAGAGATACCCCATATCCAAGGTAAGAGAAAACCAAGTAAGATGGTAGGCATTGAGAGAGGCCATCAAAGGGCAGACAGACTTAAACCACAATCACAGACAACTAGCCAATGTGATCACACGGACCACAGCATTGTTTAACTCACTGAAACTAAGCCATGCCATGTGGGGCCACCCAAGACAGACAGGTCATGGTGGAGAGGTCTGACAGAATGTGGTCCACTGGAGAAGGGAATGGCAAACCACTTCAGTATTCTTGCCTTGAGAACCCCATGAATAGTATGAAAAGGCAAAAAGATAGGACATTGAAAGATGAACTCCCCAGATTGGTAGGTGTCCAATATACTGCTGGAGATCACTGGAGGAATAACTCCAGAAAGAATGAAGGGATGGAGCCAAAGCAGAAACAACACCCAGTTGTGGATGTGACTGGTGATAGAAGCAAGGTTTGATACTCTGAAGAGCAATATTGCATAGGAAACTGGAATGTTAGGTCAATGAATCAAGGCAAATTGGAAGTGGTCAAACAGGAGATGGCAAGAGTGAACATCGACATTCTAGGAATCAGAGAACTAAGATGGACTGGAATGGATGGATTTAACTCAGATGACCATCATATCTACTACTGTGGGCAGGAATCCCTGAGAAGAAATGAAGTAGCCATCATAGTCAACAAGAGAGTCTAAAATTCAGTACTTGGATGCAATCTCAAAAATGACTGAATGATCTCTGTTCATTTCCAAGGTAAACCATTCAATATCATGGTAATCCAAGTCTATACCCAAACCAGTAATGCTGAAGAAGATGGAGTTGAGCAGTTCTATGAAGACCTACAAGACCTTTTAGAACTAACACCCAAAAAGATGTCCATTTCATCATAGGGGACTGGAATGCAAAAGTGGGAACTCAAAAAACACCTGGAGTAACAGGCAAATTCGGCCTTGGAGTACAGAATGAAGCAGGGCAAAGGTTAATAAAGTTCTGCCAAGAGGACACACTGGTCATAGCAAACACCCTCTTCCAATAAAACAAGAGAAGACTCTACACATGGACATCACCAGATGGTTGACACTGAAATCAGATTGATTATATTCTTTGCAGCCAAAGATGGAGAAGCTCTATACAGTAAGCAAAAACAAGACTGGGAGCTGACTGTGGCTCAGATCATGAACTCCTTATTGCCAAATTCAGACTTAAATTGAAAAAGGTGGAGAAAACCACTAGACCATTCAGGTATGACCTAAATCAAATCCCTTATGACCATACAGTGCAAGTGAGAAATAGATTTAAGGGACTAGATCTGATAGACAGAGTGCCTGATGAACTATGGACAGAGATTCGTGACATTGTACAGTAGACAGGAATCAAGACCATCCCCATGAAAAAGAAATGCAACAAAGCAAAATGGATGTCTGAGGAGGCCTTACAGATAGCTGTGAAAAGAAGGGAAGTGAAAAGCAAAGGAGAAAAGGAAAGATATAAGCATCTGAATGCAGAGTTCCAAAGAATAGCAAGGAGAGATATGAAAGCCTTCCTCAGCGATCAATGCAAAGAAATAGAGGAAAACAACAGAATGGGAAAGACAAGAGATCTCTTCAAGAAAATTAGAGACACCAAGGGAACATTGGTATCTGAGCGCCGAAGAATTGATGCTTTTGAATTGTGGTGTTGGAGAAGACTCTTGAGAGTCCCTTGGACTGCAAGGAGATCCAACCAGTCCATTCTAAAGGAGATCAGCCCTGGGGTTTCTTTGGAAGGAATGATGCTAAAGCTGAAACTCCAGTACTTTGGCCACCTCATGTGAAGAGTTGACTCATTGGAAAAGACTCTGATGCTGGGAGGGATTGGGGGCAAGAGGAGAAGGGGACGACAGAGGATGAGATGGCTGGATGGCATCACTGACTCGATGAACATGAGTCTGAGTGAACTCTGGGAGTTGGTGATGGACAGGGAGGCCTGGCGTGCTGTGATTCATGGGGTCACATGACTGAGCGACTGATCTGATCTGAAGGGAACATTTCATGCAAAGATGGGCTCGATAAAGGACAGAAATTGTATGTACCTAACAGAAGCAGAAGATATTAAGAAGAGGTGGTAAGAATACACAGAAGAACTGTACAAAAAAGAACTTCATGACCCAGATAATCATGATGGTGTGGATCATTCAGCTAGAGCCAGACATCCTGCAATCTGAAGTGAGGTGGGCCTTAGAAAGCATCACTATGAACAAAGCAAATGGAGGTGATGAATTCCAGTTGAGCTATTTCAAATCCTGAAAGATGATGCTGTGAAAGTGCTGCAGTCAATATGCCAGCAAATTCAGAAAACTCAGCAGTGGCCACAGGATTGGAAAAGGTCAGTTTTCATTTCAACTCCAAAGAAGAGAAATGCCAAAGAATGCTCAAACTACCACACAATTGCACTCATCTCACATGCTAGTAAAGTGATGTTCAAAATTCTCCAAGCCAGGCTTCAGCAATACGTGAACTGTGAACTTCCAGATGTTCAAGTCGTTTTAGAAAAGGCAGAGGAACCATAGTTCAAACTGCCAACATCTGCTGGATCAGTGAAAAAGCAAGAGAGTTCCAGAAAAACATCTATTTCTGCTTTGTTGACTATGCTAAAGCCTTTGACTGTCTGGATCACAATAAACTGTGGAAAATTCTGAAAGAGATGGGAATACCAGACCACCTGACCTGCCTCTTGAGAAACCTTTATGTAGGTCAGGAAGCAACAGTTAGAACTGCACATGGAACAACAGACTGATTAGCCAGAAAATAACAGGATTAGCCAGAAAATTTTCAGTTCAGTTCAGTTCAATCGCTCAGTCATGTCTGACTCTTTGTGACCCCATGAACTGCAGCATGCCAGGCCTCCCTGTCCATCACGAGCTCCCAGAGTCCACCCAATCCCAAGTACATTGAGTCAGTGATGCCATCCAACCATCTCATCCTCTGTCATCCCCTTCTCCTCCTGCCTTCGATCTTTCCCAGCATCAAGGGTCTTATCAAATGAGTCAGCTCTTCATATCAGGTGGCCAAAATATTGGAGTTTCAGCTCCAACATCAGTCCTTCCAATGAACACCCAGGACTGATCCCCTTTAGGATGAAATGGTTGGCTCTCCTTGCAGTCCAAGGGATTCTCAAGAGTCTTCTCCAAGACCACAGTTCAAAAGCTTCGATTCTTTGGTGCTCAGCTTTCTTTATAGTCAACTCTCACCTCCATACATGACTACTGGAAAAACCATAGCCTTGACTAGACAGACCTTTCTTGACAAAGTAATGTCTCTGCTTTTTAATATGCTGTCTAGGATGGTCAAAACTTTCCTTCCAAGGAGTAAGTATCTCTTAATTTCATGGCACCAATCACCATCTTCAGTGATTTTGGAACCCCAAAAAATAGTCAGCCATTGTTTCCACTGTTTCCCCATCTATTTGCCATGAAGTGATGGGACCATATGCCATGATCTTAGTATTCTGAATGTTGAGCTTTAAGCCAACTTTTTCTCTCTCTTCTTTCACTTTCATCAAGAGGCTCTTCACTTTCTGCCATAAGGGTGGTGTCATCTGTATATCTGAGGGTATTGATATTTCTCCCAGCAATCTTGATTCCAGCTTGTGCTTTCTCCAGCCCAGCGTTTCTTAGGATGCACCCTGCATATAAGTTAAATAAGCAGGGTGACAATATACAGCCTTGACATACTTCTTTTCCTATTTGGAACCAGTCTGTTGTTCCATGTCCAGTTCTAACTGTGGCTTCCTGACCTGCATACAGGTTTCTCAATAGAAAGAAGGTTTTCGGGAAGGAGAAACTTTCCTCAAGCAGGATACATTGTTGTTATATAATCCCTAGTACAGAGTTTACACTGAGTTGTTTGTTGTGTATCATCAGTTTCAGGCTTAAAGAAGAAGAAGAAGAAGAAAAAAAAAAAAAACATTTTATGAGTCAAAGAGTGAGGAATGCACAGGGGAAAAAATCGTTTGTTTTTTCCTCCAGCTTGAGAATTCCAGACCCATATCTGGGCTTTGAGAGCCCCAGACCCCGTTCTGCTCTTCGGGGAACATGGACTTCTTATCAAGTTGCTTACAAATTGACTGTTTCAGCACCAAGTACATGCCTCCTCCCTGACTGATCATCAACCTGCTCACCTACCAACCAGCCAAGCACAGCTCAACCCTGTCCCTTAGGAACACACAGATTGGTCCCACCCTAGCTCCACCCATGCCAGGTGAGCACACAGACCACCCCACCTCCATTCTTGTCATGTCACCACTTAGACCACCCCACATCAATCCATGCCAGGTCAGTACACAGAACACCCACCTCTATCAATGCCAGGTCTCCACACAGACCATCCGACCTCCATCCATGCCAGTCAGCACCCAAACAATCCCCCGCTCCATCCATGCCAGGACACCACTCAGCCCAGCCCACATCCATCCAGCAAGGTCAGCTCACAGACCACTGCATCACTATCCCTCTGACTGATAAGGATAAGAGGTTTATGGAACCTTCCTCATGGGAGAGACTGACAGTGGGGGAAATAGGGTATTTTTCTGATAGGCGGGGCCATGCTTAAGTACAGTTCATTTGCTCAGTCATGTCCAACTCTTTGCATTCCCATGGACTGAGGCATGCCAGGCCTGCCTGTCCATAACCAGCTCCCGGAGCTTACCCAAACTCATGTCCATTGAGTCAGTGATGCCATCCAACCATCTCATCCTCTGTCGTCCCCTCCTCCTCTCGCCTTCAATCTTTCCCAGCATCAGGGTCTTTTCAAATGAGTCAGCTCTTTGCATCAGGTGGCCAAAGTGTTGGAGTTTCAGCTTCAGCATCAGTCCTTGCAATGAATATTGAGGACTGATTTCCTTTAGGATGGAGTGGTTGGATCTCCTTGCAGTGCAAAGGACTCTCAAGAATCCTCAACACCACACTTTAAAAGCATCAATTCTTCGGCGCTCAGCTTTCTTTATAGTACAACTCTCACATCCATACACGACTACTGGAAAAAACATGGCCTTGACTAGACAGACCTTTGTTGGCAAAGTATTTTATTTTAATAAATATTTTAATATGTATTTATTTTATTTAATATTTATATTAAATATTTATTAAAATATTTACTAAAATAATTTAATCTGTATTTTAATATGCTGTCTAGGTTGGTCATAACTTTTATCCCAAGGAATCTTTTTAGTTCATGGCTGCAGTTACCATCTGTAGTGATTTTGGAGCCCCCCAAAATAAAGCCTGCCACTGTTTCCACTATTTCCCCATCTATTTGCCATGAAGTGATGGGACCAGATGCCATGATCTTTGTTTTCTGAATATTGAGCTTTAAGCCAACTTTTTTCACTCTCCTCTTTCACTTTCTTCAAGAGGCTCTTTAGTTCTTCTTCACTTTCTGCCATAAGAGTGGTGTCATCTGCATATCTGAGGTTATTGATATTTCTCCTGACAATCTTGATTCCAGCTTGCGCTTCTTACAGCCCAGCATTTCTCATGATGTAGTCTGCATATAAGTTAAATAAGCAGGGTGACAATATACAGCCTTGATGTACTCCTTTTCCTGTTTGGAACCAGTTTGTTGTTCCTTGTCCGGTTCTAACTGTTGCTTCCTGACCTGCATACGGATTTCTCAAGAGGCAGATCAGGTGGTCTGGTATTCCCATCTCTTGAAGAATTTTCCACAGTTTATTGTGATCCACACAGTCAAAGGCTTTGGCATAGTCAATAAAGCTGAGATAGATGTTTTTCTGGAACTCTCTTGCTTTTTCAATGATCCAGCAGATGTTGGCAGTTTGATCTCTGGTTCCTTTGCCTTTTCTAAAACGACTTGAACATCTGGAAGTTCCTGGTTCATGTATTGTTGAAGTCTAGCTTGGAGAATTTGGGGCATTACTTTGCTTAGTAAATTTATAATCCAAAGTGACAAAATGGAGGAATAGAAGAACATGTGCTGAACTTCTCCTGTGAGAACTCCAAAATACAACTCGCTGTGAACAGCCATCGACAGGACAATGTTGGATCCCACCAAAAAAGATACCCCATGTCCAAGGGCAAAGGAGAAGCCCCAGCAAGATGGTAGGAGGGGCAAAATCTTGTCTAGAATCAAACCCCATACCTGCCAGAGATACTCAGAGGGCTCAAAGAAAACCTTGTGTGACCAAGAGATCCCACAAAGACTGACCAGACCTGCCTTTGAGTGTTTGAGCATCTCCTGTGGAGGTACAGGTCAGAAGTTGCCTGCCACAGGGGCAGGGGCTCTGGCTGCAGCAGACCTGGGTGTGGCATAAGCCCTCTTGGAGGAGGTCATCATTTACCCCACCACAGAGACACTGAGCAGACGACCCACAAACTGCAGAAAAATTATACCAAAGAAATTCTCACACTGTTAAGAAAGTTCTAGAACCCAAAACAGAATTCCCAACCTGGGGATCTGGCAAAGGGACTGAGAAGTCCCAGGGAATTAGACTTTGGAGGCCAGTAGGATTTGATTACAGAACTTCCACAGGACTGGGGAAACAGACTCTTGGAGGGCACAAATAGAACCTTGTGCACACCAGGACCCAGGAGAAAACAACGGTGTCCCCCAAAAGAGACTGACCCAGACTTGCCTGTGAGTGTCCAGGAGTCTCCAGTGGAGGCGTGGGTCGGTAGTGGCCTACTTTAGGGTCAGGGACAATGAGTGCAGCAGTGCATGCACAGGATCTTTAGAATGAGGTCGCCATTGTCTTCATTTCCTCCACCATAGTTTGGTCTCAGGTAAAACAACAGGGAGAGCCATAGCCCTGCCCATCAACAGAAAGCCGTGTTGAAGGGCATTTAATATTCACAAGGTCCAAGGGTTTCCAAGTAAACAACAGTTGATCTCCTGGAGTCTCCTGGTGGGGGCGCGGGGGGTGGAGAATCATCAAAAAGGAATTCATAACTGAGTAGACTGCCACAAAGCGAATTTTAACAGGTACCTTTAACTCACACATTAAAAAAAAATCATGTGAAAAGTTGCTAACATTGCTAAATATCAGGGAAGGGTATTCAGTATCACCTCATATCACCAATCAGAATGGTTACTTTCAAGTACTCTACGAAGGTTAAATCTGCCAGATGCCATGAAGAAAAGGGAACACTCCACCTCTGTTGCTGGAAATGAAAATAGGTGAAAGCCACTATGGAGGAGAGCGTGGATGTGCATCAACAATGAAAATGAGAATGAAACTAGAACATCCCTCAAACCATACACAAAAATAAACTTCAAAGAAGATAAAGATCTAAGTGTAGGACAGATACTATGCAAATTTGAGGACAATATTAGCATAAGATATCACTTGTAGCTGGGATCTAAAAATGGATACAGATCATCTTCTGTATGAAGATGAAACAGTCTCACAGACTCAGAAAAGAATCAGTGGTCCCCAGAAAGAAAAAAAAACAAAACTGGGACAGGGACTAATGAACTGATTTAGTCTAACATAGGGAGACTAATACTAAAAAAAAAAAAAAAAAGTATCCACCAGGAACCACTGAGTAACACAGGAATCCTATTCAACACTCTGTAACATCCTACACTGGAACAGAACCTGGAAGAGAAGATATATACGTATACGTACAAGTGAATCAAGTTCCTGTTGATCCAAAAGGGAAAAAAAAAAAAAAAAAACAACAACGACCAACAACGACACAATCTGGTCATTCAACTACATATGCCAATTCAAATTAGGGAATAAAAGTACAAAAAAGGAATCAGAAAGGCTGACTCTATTGCCCTCAGGCCATAGTGACGTGGATGGTGTCACATCCTTGGAGCATGAGCTGGTTTCAGTCCCAAGACTGGAGGGTCTCAGTGCAGATGGAGCTGGGAGCATGTGGCAGGAAATGTGACCCCATGATGGACCTGGGGTGCCTCCTGCCCTCTGCATGAGCTACCAATCTCCAGATGAAAGTGGGCCCTCCTGCTGAGAAACCAAGCCTACGTCACCCAAGAATTGGTGGAGCCTCTGGGCTGCAACAGGTTTGCAAGGTCCCCTGGCCACTGTATATCCCCTAGGCTGGGCTTCCTACCTCAATCTTTAGGGTCACCCCTCCTACAGATGACAGCACCCTCTGCAGAGTGGTGTTCCAAAAAACTAGGATATGTCCTAGGGACACGGGTAAGGGGGAAGGAGAAGAGACGCAAGCCTTGGGTGTTTCTTCTGGCACATTCCACTCTAGCTGACAATCCATGAACAGAGTTTTCCTTGGGACTCGATGCCTGAGGACCAGAGTGGGGCAGGGAGCAATGCTGTTTCCTTAGGGCTGTCTTCCAGAACAACTTTAAACATAGTGCTGTTGGGCTCTTCATATTCACAAGGCCTGCGGGACTGTAAATGACACCTTCCGTCCAGTCATGTCCCAGGGTAAATCATCAGACAGGAATTCAAACAGGGCCACCTTCAAGAAGACAATTTCAAGAGGTAGACTGTAGTCACACTGTACAATATCCAAAATCACCAGGAAAATCCTTCCAGCTCAGTCACTCAGTCACATCCTACTCTTTGCAATCCCATGGACTGCAGCACACCACCATGTATTACATCCACGCTAACCAAAACTCCCATGAAAAATCCCCTCCCACAGGTCAGAATGGCCACCATCTAAAATATCTACAGAGAATATGGGCTGCAGAGGATGGAGGCAAAAGGGAATTCTCCTACACTCTTTGTGGGGGTGTAAATGGGTGCAGCAAGGAGGTTCCTTATCAACTAAACACCCAAAAACCACAAGACCCAACAATCCCATGTCTGTGCTCAGACACAGAAAAAATCAGAATTCACAGTGACCCATGCATCCTTGTTTTCAGGGCAGCTCGACTGACAATGGCCAAACTAGAATTGCTGCTGGCCAAAACCTTGGCTTTCTCTGCCCAGTGAAGCCAAATAAAAAATACAGAGATAGAGTTGGAAGGAAATATGAAGGTAGCTTTTATTCTCAAGCCAGCAGAGATGGGAACACAGTAGGGTCATGCCTCAAGGACTGTGCACCCCCCACCCCACCCATGAAGAGTCTAGGGGCCCATATAAAGCAAGGGCTCACAGTCAGGAGTCAATGATGAGGAACAAAGGGGATAGGATCTCAATTTCTTCCTCCTGCATGTTTTCAAAGACAGTCATAGACTTAAGTCAGTAACCCAGGAACTGACTCAGGCAGTTGGCATGGCTCTGCAGCCTTCTTTCTGATATGTAAGTACAAGGGGAAGGGTGTTGTAAGGGTAAACACCAGATAGGGGAGGTATTTAGCTTAGAGTCCACGGAAAAAAATGTTAATTGTAGCTCCTGCAGAGTTAGGGGGCAGAAAAGCAAACTTAGTTACAGACATTCAGAGTTAGAAGCAATTAAAGCCTTTGACTGTGTGGATCACAATAAACTGTAGAAAATTCTGAAAGAGATGGGAATACCAGACCACCTGACCTGCCTCTTGAGAAACCTCTATGCAGGTCAGGAAGCAACAGTTAGAACTGGACAAGGAACAACAGACTGGTTCCAAATAGGAAAAGGAGTACATCAAGGCTATATATTGTCACCCTGCTTATTTAACTTATATGCAGAGTACATCATGAGAAACGCTGGGCTGGAAGAAGCAGAAGCTGGAATCAAGATTGGCAGGAGAAATCTCAATAACCTCAGATATGCAGATGACACCACCCTTATGGCAGAAGGTGAAGAGGAACTAAAAAGCCTCTTGATGAACGTGTAAGAGGAGAGTGAAAAACTTGGCTTAAAGCTCAACATTCAGAAAATGAAGATCATGGCATCTGGTCCCATCACCTCATGGCAAATAGATGGGGAAACAGTGGAAACAGTGTCAGACTTTATTTTGGGGGGGCTCCAAAATCACTGCAGATGGTGATTGCAGCCATGAAATTAGAAGACGCTTACTCCTTGGAAGGGGAGTTATGACCAACCTAGCTAGCATATTGAAAAGCAGAGACATTACTTTGCCAACAAAGGTCCGTCTAGTCAAGGCTATGGTTTTCCCAGTAGTCATGTATGGATGTGAGAATTGGACTGTGAAGAAAGCTGAGCGCTGAAGAATTGATGCTTTTGAACTGTGGTGTTGGAGAAGACTCTTTTTTTTTTAATATAAATTTATTTATTTTTGAGAGTCCCTTGAACTGCAAGGAGATCCAACCAGTCCATTCTAAAGGAAATCAGTCCTGGGTGTTCTTTGGAAGGAATGATGCTAAAGCTGAAACTCCAGTACTTTGGCCACCTCATGCCAAGAGTTGACTCATTGGACAAGACTCTGATGCTGGCAGGGATTGGGGGCAGGAGGAGAAGGGGACGACAGAGGATGAGATGGCTGGATGGCATCACCGGCTTGATGGATGTGAGTTTGAGTGAACTCTGGGAGTTGGTGATGGACAGGGAGGCCTGGTGTGCTGCAATTCATGGGGTCGCAAAGAGTCTGACACGACTGAGTGACTGAACTGAACTGAAAGTAAAAAAAAAAAGAAACTAGGAATTTTCATGCCTGCTCACTGTTCTCTTTATCCCCTTTGTTCTCAAAAAAGGGAAAGAATAAAAAACTCATTCCTCTCTTTTTCCTTTGCATGCATTCTCAGTCACTTCAGTCGTGTCAAACACTTTGTGACCTCCATGGCCTGTAGCCCACCAGGCTCCTCTGTCCGTGGGATTCTCCAGGCAAGAAGACTGGAGTGGGTTGCCTTTCCCTTCTCCAGGGGATCTTCCCTACTCAGGGATTGAACCTGCATCTCCTGCATTGGCAGGCAAATTCTTTATTGGCTGAGCCACCAGTGAAGCCCTTTTTTTCCTTCTCTCTGCAACAAATTCAACCAAGTGATCCATCGACAGGAAAATGAAAACAGAATGGTGCACCTCTACACTGCAAAGCTACCCAGCCCTGAATCAGAACAGAATAATGCCAATGACAACAGCGTGGATGGATAGAGTGATTACCATACTAAGTAGAGAAAGTCCCAGAGAGAAAGACAAATATCACAAGGCATCACTGACAGGTATCTTCTTGAAACTGATGCAAATGTAGGATATTACCCAGTAGAAACAGACTCACAAATTTGGAAAACCAACTTCTGATTATTAAAAAAATGTTAGCGATGTAGGATAAATGAAGAGTTTGCAAGGAACAAAAAGACATGAATATACATCAAACAGAGAATCAGGGGGAAAAAAAAAAAAAAACTGTTGAACAGCAAAGGGCAGCATACTGGAGACTCTGTAAACCTCTATCTGGGGGAAATGAACCCAAAAAAGAATTGATAAATGGCTGTATATCACTGAATCAAGCTCCCATACTTCTGAAACAAGCACAGTATCGGAAATCAACCCTATGCCAAAATAAAACAAGGAATGCGCAGAAAAATAAATAAAAAGAGGAACATGAGGAATCGCTGACGCCTTGTGGCCATTTTTTATAACAGCAACTCTACAGCTGTGCTCAGTGCAGTTCAATCGCTCAGTCGTGTTTGACTCTTTGCGACCCCATGGATTGAAGCACACCAGGCTATCCTGTCCATCACCAATTCCTGGGGCTTGCTCAAACTCATGTCCATTGAGTCAGTGATGCCATCCCACCATCTCATCCTCTGTCATCCCCTTCTCCTCCCGCCTTCAATTTTTCCATGCACTTAATATTCACAAGGTCTGTGGGGCTGTAAGTGAAAAACAACTGCCTTCCAGAAGTCTCCTAGGGATGGTCAACGAACAAGAATTCAAAACTTGGCAGATGATCACAGAGCCAAGTTCAACAGGTACCTTTATAAGAGATGAAAGAGGACACAGAGGAGAAGCCTCATGAAGACAGAGGCAGAGATGGAGGGAGGGGGCCACAAGCCCAGTGACCCCTGGAGCCCCCAAAGCTGGTAAAGGCAGGAAGGACCCTATGCTGGAACCTCTGGAGGGACTTCAGTCCAGCACCACCTTGATCTCAGGTGTATGGTCTCCAGGACTGGAGGAGGGTGAATTTCTATTGTTTTAAACCACCCAACATGTGGTCATTTGTTAGAGAAGCCACAGAGAACTCACACAGCCTGTGCTCTGTAGGATCCTAGAAGTGTGGGTCTCACTAAAGGCAGATGGAGGGTGGATTACAGAACACTTAGAGTCAACACTGGGCCCTCAGAAATGCTAAAGCAGTGGCTGGACTCCAGAATATTGAGGAGTCAATCTGAAGCATGTCCCTAGGGTACCAGCTGCACATGCCTCCCCAGGTTCTTACACCTGTACATGTGGCATAGTAAGTATCTAGTCCTGACTGAGGACATTTAATGTCACTGTTCACATTGCTCATTAAGAACCCACCAGGTACACAGGTGAAAACCCAAGTAGGATGCTAGGATGAACAATTCTGAAGATGGTTGGGATGGGGACTTTCTCCCATGCAGCCAGCAGCCCCCATATCCCTGCCTCTGCAAGAAGTGTCCTTACTGGGATGCTGGTGGGCCACGAGCAGGCATCTGGGAGTAAAGGTTAGCTGCCCCCAGGCCAGCTGCTCCTGAACCTTATCCACCCTTCCCAGGTTAAGATGTTGAAATATGTGGAAAGACCTTACAAAGTGTGGAGGAAAGTGTTGGGAGCCACACTAGTGACAGCTCCCTTGCTGAGTTGGTGCCTGCAGACCAGGCAGGATTGTCCTGGCCTGGGTGCTCTTCTGGAAGCTGTCACTTTCCCTGAGTTGCCCCCTCCACTGTAGCCACTGCCTTTTTTCTTGCATCCTTACTTCTGCCTGGGGAGGCTTCAGACAGCAAGCATGGGCATCACATTCCCTTTCTCAGCAGGTGGCAGCCTTGCAAGTCCAGCGGAAGGTCCAGCAGAGCCCCACTCACCTCTTGCTGCCTGGATGGGGTGTTTATATAGACCCCAACCCAGGAATACCTGGGAAGGGCCGGCCAGCTAGGTCAGGCTGCCCAGGTCAGCCAATCTTCACCCATCAGGGGCTCACAGTTGCAGAAAGCAGGCCTTGCTGCACAGGTCAGGACCAAGGACCAGGTGTGGAGTCCTGAAGGTCACGATGGACATGTGGCTGTAACTCTGGTTTCTTTTCTCATCATTTCAACTGGTCCATGAGTAGGGAACAACTTCACAAAGGCCATCTCTGCACAAGAGCAATCCAGGAGTCAGGGAGAAGAGAGTTGGTGGTGGAGGGGGGTAGACAGGAGCCCAGTCGCCTGGGTGCAGTGAAAGCCTTTAGAGGACTTGCTTCACTGGAAGGAGGCTGCAGAGTGAAGCCTCGGGCCATGGACCTGTGCAGGAGACTCTTAGTTCAGGTCCGGCTCTGAAGCACCCTGGGTCAGCTCTGACCAACAGGTGGGCTGGGGGTAGCCTGCAACAAGCGCTATGTGCATGCTTCCTGTGTGGAGCTGGAGGGGTGCCCCATGGCCTTGAAGGGACCTGCCCTCGTGAGGTCCCCATGGCCTTTTGGGGACTAGCCTCATGGGCTGCCATGTGCCTGCCCAGGAGAGCCCTGGGCACTGGGATTGTGTGTGAGCAAGCTTCTTCTCTTTGCAGCTGGTGCAGAGTTGCTTAGGAGGCAGGGTAAAAGGAGCCAAGGGCAAAGGTCAGGAGCAGGGTTGGGGGTTCCTCAGGTGTGCCCCCATGACTCCTGAGGTGCAGGGTTCATTGGAGTCCGTTTCATCCACCTGGGGACCACCATGTGCCTGACCTCAGCCTTGAGCCCCCGACCCATGGCATCAGCACAGACCAGCCTGATGCAAGGCCCATAAGTTTGGACACTTCCATCAGGACTCAAGGTGATCTCCTGGAGCCTGGAGCAGAGGCCTGACCTCTGTGCACAGGCGAACCCGCCCTGCAGAAGTCCTGGTGCAGCACCCATTCAGTGCTGTCAGCACGGGTGCCCTTGGGGGAACCAGTGTCTGCATCCCTCCCCTGTGACCACAGACTGTGCAGCTCTGTTTGGCCCACAAAAGCAGAGGCAATGGAAGGCCCATGGGGGCGTGGGATCTGAGGAGTGAGGACTCAGCTACCCTTGCCTAGTGACCCAAGCCACACTGTCCACCCTGGGGTTGGTCAGGCCTTCCCACATCCTGCAAGAGGGCTGCCTCTCCTTTGTTTGGGGCACTGTCACAGCTGGGTGACTAGAGGGGGCCATCACCTGTCAGCCAGCATTGCATGGTGACTAGATAGGGCCGTCACCTGTCAGCCCAGGTGGATTGAGGACACTAACCAAGAGCAAGCATGTGAGCCAGGAGATTGGCCTGGGTCAGCCCTGAGGCTGGACGGAGGCTGTGGAGGAGGCAAGGGTCAGGGAATAGTGGTTGGAACGCAGAGCTGACCACCCTGTAGCAGACAAGCCAGCGAGGCAGCAGGGGGAGGTGAAAATGGTACCCTATGGGAGGATGGAGGCACCAGCAGGCCTAGCCACAGGCATGGGGATCCAGGCTGTTCCTTCCTAGACTTCACCAAGAGTGCCCTCAGCGCCCCCCAGGACTGCTGGAAACCACCTCGTCTCCAGCTAGACCTCAGCCAGGAAGGCAGGAAACCCACAAACTCAATTGGACCATGCAGGAGTTGAGATGGGGAAGTGTGGGCGCTTGGAGCCTAGAAAGCAAGATTTCCTGTGGGGGACAAGATCACAGGGTTCTGGAGAGAGACAGGGATGGACATGGACAGGGTGTTGGGCCTTGGACAGATGGATAGACGAGGGGACCATCAGTGAGTGTCCCCCACTAGTGCACGTCCATCCTCCCTCGGGCAGGTCCCCTCCCCTCAAAGCTGGGTCCAGAAACAGAGACAGGCAGCTCCAGGTAATCAATAGATCAGTTTATTATCCAGTAACTTACACAGTGGAATCAGGATCCAGGGACAATCAGAAGTATTTGCAGCTGCTCTTTGCATGGCCGGAGGTCACTGGGATTGTTGATAGTTGACATGGCGGGGGGCAGTGCTTGGAAACAGGGCGTACAGTCCTGAATCAAGGTTCATGAATAGTTGACTGGTCTCATGGGTGCCAGGAACACTTCAGGGAAAGTCTTCATGGGTTGAGGACTAACAAGGCAGAGGGGCTACCTGGCTCTAATGATTATTCAGTTCAGTTGCTCAGTCGTATCCGACTCTTTGCGGCCCCATGGACTGCAGCACGCCAGGCTTCAACAGCCTTTATTAGCTAGAAAATGGGTTTATCTAGGATATTTGTTGAGGGAATAAAAAACCTTTCCAAGGAAGTATTGATAGTGCATGATGACTAACTCCTCCCAAACAAACCCAAACACAGCAAAAGTTTTGTGAATATCTATCTAAATGAAGGCAAACAGAGAAGAGGGCGGCAGAGGATGAGATGGTTAGATAGCATCATCAACTCAATGGACATGAATTTGAGCAAACTCCAGGAGATAATGGAGGACAGAGGAGCCTGGCATGCTGCAGTCCATGGGGTCACAGTCAGACGTGACTTAATGACTGACCAACAACAAAGTGAAATGCGAGAAGGCAGAATGGTTCTTTGAAGACGCTTTACAAATAGCTGAGGAAAGAAGAAAGCAAAACAGAAGGGAGAAAGGGAAAGATACACCCAAGTAAATGCAAAGTTCCATGGAATGGCAAGAAGGCCTTCTTCAATGAACAGTGCAAAAAAAAAAAAAAAAAAAAAGAGGAAACAATTGAATGAGAAAGATTAGAGATCTCTTCAAGAAAACTGGACATATCAAGGGAATATTTCATGCAAGGATGAGCATGATAAAGGACAGAAATGGTAAATAAGGACCTAACAGAAGCAGAAGAGATTGAGAAGAGGTGGCAAGAATACACAGAACTACTATACAGAAAAGGTCTTCATGACCCAGATAAACATGATGGTGTGATCACTCACCTGGAGCCAGACAATCTGGAGTGTGAAGTGGGCCTTACGAAGCACTACTACAAAGCTACTGGAGATGATGGAATTCCAGTTGAGGTATTTCAAATCCTACAAGATGATTCTGTTAAAGTGCTGCACTCAATACAGCAGCAAATTTGGAAAACTCAGCAATGGCCACAGGAATAGAAAAGGTCAGTTTACATTCCAATCCCAAAGAAGAGAAATGCCAAAGAATGTTCAAACTACTGTACAACTGCACTCATTTCATATGCTGGCAGTCATGCTAAAAATCTTTCAAACTAGGCTTCAGCAGAATGTGAACCAAGAAATTCCAGATGTACAAGCTGGGTTTCGAGGAAGCAGAGGAACCAGAGATCAATTTGCCAACATTCATTGGATTATGGAGAAAGCAAGGGAGTTAAAAAAAAAACAAAAACCGACTTATATTTCAGTGTCTATGCTAAAGCCTTTGTAGGGATCACAACTGAAAAATATTTTTAAGTTTATTTTTAATTGGAAGATAATTGCTTTACAGTATTCTGTTGGTTTCTACTAAACATCAACATGAATCAGTCATAGTTTTACCTATGTCCCCTTCCACTATGGAAAATTCTTAGAAATACCAGACCACCTTAACTGTCTCCTGAGAAACTTGTATATGGGTCAAGAAGCAACAGTTAGATTTGGATATGGAATAACTGACTGGTTCAGTACTGGGAAAGGATATGACAAGGCTGTATGTTGTCACCCTGCTTATTTAACTTCTATGCAGAGTACATCAGGCAAATGCCAGGCTGGATGAATCACAAGTTGGAATCAAGATTGCTAGGAGAAATATCAACATCCTCAGATATGCAGATGATACCACTCTAATGGCAGAAGGGAAGAGGAATTAAAGAGTCTCTTGATGAAAGTGAAAGAGGAGAGTGAAAAACTTGGCTTGAAACACAACTTTCAAAAAACTAAGATAACGGCACCTGGGCCCATCACTTCATGGCAACTATAAGGGGATAAAGTAGAAACAGTGACAAATTTTATTTTCGTGGGCTACAGAATCACTGCAGACAGTGACTCCAGCCATGAACTTAAAAGATGCTTGCTCCTTGGAAGGAAAACCTAGACAGCATATTAAAAAGCAGAGACATTACTTTACCGACAAAAGTCCATATAATCAAAGCTATGGTTTTTCTAGTAGTTAGGTACAGATGTGAGAGTTGGACCATGAAGAAGGGTGAGCACTGAAGAAGCGATGTTTTCAGATTGTGGTGCTAAAGACTCTTGAGAGTCCCGGACAGCAAGGAGATCAAACCAGTCAATCCTACAGGAAATCAACCCTGAATATTCACTGGAAGGACTGATGCTTAAGCTGAAGTGCCAATGTTTTAGATAGCTGATGTGAACAGCCAACTCATTGGAAAAGACCCTGATGCTGGGAAAGATTGAAGGCAGGAGGAAAATGGGGGCTACAGAGGATGAAATGGTTAGTTAGATAGAACCAATCACTCAATGGACTTGAATCTGAGCAAACTCCAAGAGATGGTGGAAGACAGAGGAGGCTGACATGCTGCAGTCCATGGGGTTGCAAAGAATCAGACATGACTTAGTGACTGAACAGCAACAATAGCTAGTTTTGTAGGCCAGGGGTTCTTAGCCAAAGTTGATTTTGCTCCCCTACTCCAACTTAGCAGGAACACTGGGACATTTTTAGTTGTCACAATTGGAGACAGTGTGCTCCTGGCCTCTAGTGGTTTGAGGTTAGGGATGCTACTGAACATCCTGCAATGCACAGGACAGTCTCAAAGAACATCCGGTCCCAAACATTGACCGTGCAGATTGAGAAAGCCTGGTTTATGCAAGACCCTTCTGACTACTCTACCAAATACCCTGGGTTCCTTCTCATTCTATTGTGGCCAGAATACTCTTTCAACATAAGCTGGGGCAATAATTGGGCTCAGCCCTTTGAAACATCACTACCCCTTCATCGCCTGGAGTCCAGTGTCTTAAAAATGATCCCTTTACTGGGTTATTTCAAGCAGGAGGGTAAATATACTGTTACTCCATCATATTCAGAAGTGAAGTCTGTAAGGGGTATTACTGAATTTAATGCCCTCTCTCTGAGCATGAGACTATTATTTGGAGTATAACCGCTTTACAAGGTTGTGTTGATTTCTGCTGTACAACAACAAGAATCAGCCATTAATATGTGTGTGTGTGTGTGTGTGTGTGTACCTCCCCTCCTCTTGAGCCCATGAGACTTTTAAAGTTTTCTTTATTTTGGTCCAAACTTGGAATATGAATTTTAAAAAGGTAAATCAGGGTGTCAACCTGCACATATAAATTTTCTTTCACAGCCATTCCTCTTTTTGGAAGAGATGTAACAAGTCACAATATATTTTGAATATAGATGTTTAATAAACACAGTTTAATAAATAACATGAATCCAAAATAATCTTGTACAATGTACCATGACCAAAAGAATGCTTTGACTTCTCAAATGGTCTTTCTCCATAAGATGAAACAGTTGAATCAATCTTTAGAATGAATCCAGGAAGAGCTTGGCTGGGCTAGATTGGCAGTGCTGTTCTAACCAGAAGCTAGGAATTTCATTGAAACTCCTTTCCCTATACACTTTTAGAATTCTGTTTTGCCAGTGAAATGAACTCACATGAGACTTGGAAAAAGGAAGAAAGTGGAGGCCAATATTTTTTGCAGGTCAAGGCACTCAGACATGAAGATGCTAAGGTACCTGGCTTATCTCCCGGCTTTGTCTCAATCTCCTCCATTCTGCATCCAGCTCATCCTCTTGACTACTGGCCCTCCTCAACAACTGGGGACACAATCGGGTACTTGGCATCAAGTTTACTGAGACCATCGCTTCTTTGCCAGTCTTTGTCACACACCTATTTTGGCAAACAGACATGGAGGGCTTCTCAGGTTTTCCAACTGTTCAGCAGCACTAGTACATTAAGTGAAAATATTTAGGACTCTTCCTCTTATCCCCTGGCACCTGGTTTCCAGACTGTCTCTTCCTACTTTGTCATACACCCATGTACACTTGAATTCAGTATTAAACCCCTTATTTCCATCATCCTTGTCTTGGCTGTTTTCCTTATTGAATTCAAACCAAATCATAGGTCAACCACCACCACCACTCAGCCCCATTTATTATCACCACTCTACCCTATTATTTTTTAAAAGACAGTTCTAATGAGGTGGATGAAACTGGAGCCTATTATACAGAGTGAAGTAAGCCAGAAAGAAAAACACCAATACAGTATACTAACACATATATATGGAATTTAGAAAGATGGTAACAATAACCCTGTATACGAGACAGAAAAAGAGACACTGATGTATAGAACAGTCTTTTGGACTCTGTGGGAGAGGGAGAGGGTGAGATGATTTGGGAGAATGGCATTGAAATATGTGTAATATCATATATGAAACGAGTCACCAGTCCAGGTTCGATGCACAATACTGGATGCTTGGGGCTGGTGCACTGGGACGACCCAGAGGGATGGTATGGGGAGGGAGGAGGGAGGGGGGTTCAGGATGGGGAACACATGTATGCCTGTGGCGGATTCATTTCGATATATGGCAGAACCAATACAATATTGTAAAGTTTAAAAAGAAAATAAAATTAAAAAATAAAAAAATAAAAGACAAAGGGGTCCAAACAGATCTGCTTCTAATGTAAAATATTGCACGAGGGTCTACAGCTGCTATTTTTGTTGTTATATAAATTTCCATTAAGACCCCAGGGAAGCGACCCAATTTCTATGTCCACCTTGAGGCTGGGAAGGCAGTTAGACAAGGAAGAATCATTATCTGATGGAAGTCCTGCCCATTTATTCTGAAGGAAAAGTATGAATTGTGACACTATTTGACCTTGTGGCCAACAGGCTGAAGAGAAATAATTAGCCTGTGCCACTTCTTTTTCTGTTCATAACAACAAATAATGGCATCACCAACTCAATGGACATGAGTTTGAGTGAACTCCGGGAGTTGGTGATGGACAAGGAGGCATGGGGTCACAAAGAGTCAGACACGACTGAGCGACTGAACTGAACAACAAATAAATAGCATTCCCCCAGCCCATCTCTAAGTGTCTCCCTCGAGGAGGCCTGGGGAAAGCTACATGGGCTGTTTCTGAGTTGCCTTATCATGTACTAGAACATATTCTATCATTCTTTACTTCAGTTACCAAGATTCAAAGGCCCCAAGTGACCCATTATTCTTTTGCTGTGGCCAAGCTTTTTGTACATTTGATATTTGCCATTCTCTTTTTCTCTTTACCTAAATCTGTTTTGCTATAACAAATTATTCACTCTCACCCTTGTATGCCTTCCTTTGAGTCATCTATTTCAGAACCAGTCAGAGTTGAGTTGAAATGGATTACAATCCCTAGGGTTCTTTTGCTGTTCTGTCTCAACCATGGTCTCAGGATGATGGCTGTAGAGGCTGTGTGGTCATTTCATGATCTTTTTGTTGGTTACAGTATGGCCTACGTATTTTTTAACTTTTGTGTCTTTTGATTTTGAAGAAAATTTTATACACCTGAGACAGTACTATAGCTCTTTAAGTCTCCAGGTCACATTTTTAAATGTATTTTCATCATAAGTAAAATACTTTTATTCCGCAAACTATGGCAAAATGTCATCAGAAGAAATTAGATTCCACGAAGAAATTCTCAAACAAGCAACTCATTGTATTACTCTTATATTTTTATTAAGGTCTTCAGTTTGTGCATCATTTAAAATAAGGTATGTGCTTCAAAAAGCATTCCTATACATAAATAGACCAAGAGATGGTTAAGTAATTTATCCCTAAAACATGCACATCACTTTTATTCAGGTGTGTATAAGAAAGGGAAATGAACTTTCTGTCTTTTTTGTTGAATTAAAGGCATTTTGAAATTATTATTAAGAACGCCAAATGTTTTCATGGAACAAATGCTTTCCAATACAAAATGCTAATGGAATTAAAAGGCATTAGTGTTGATCAAAAGAACTGAAAAAACATTTCCACTATACACGATCACAAGGAAAAGGGTTCCAGTGGGTTGAAAACATATGTCAAATAAAGGAATCAGCATGAACTGAAAGGTTTAGATGGAAGAACAGGTAGCAGGATCCAGATTATGTGACATACATATATATATATATTCAAGGCACATGACTAGGCTAAACAGGTGGCTAGGTTTCATAGACCAATTTGTTCTTTCATTGGGAAAATAGTCAAATGTAATATAATTTCCATTTACTGGCCTTTATTGATAAATAAATGCAATTAGATCTATAGAGCAAATGTTGTCCTTTCAGATACACACCAAAAGTACACGCTAGCTAACAGATGCCAGAGTAGCCAAAGCAGTATGATTACATTCCAGTTTTTTTTCACACTGCAGTTACATGGATGTTAGCTAAAATGTCTTTACATTGTTTCTAGATATCATACTGTCTACTCTAAAGTTACACAAAAAATAATCTTCAAAACTAGGCAGGTTAAAGAACTTACTAAACCACAAAGGATATTCAAACTATTGTTCAACACCAGTTAAACCCAAACCCTGGAATTGACTGTTGATTATATTCAGCCTGGGCTTTTCCCAGGCTGGAAAAGTTCTCCCACACTATCTCCCTTCATAAAGCGAAAATGCTAGCACATTGGCTGTCGTTCTCTTCTTTTTCTTTGGTGAATCAGTGGAATGCACCTACCCACGCGCTCTATTGCCCATTCTATTATCTGTACAATTGCCCTAAACATTCATGAAAGGAAAAGGAATATATAAAAAATCCTAGCCTTCAACAATATTTAAACCACCATTTTCTGAAATCAACTGCAACAGGGAAACAGAGGATATCAAGCTCTGCGAAGTTTGTGAATGATCAAAACTCTCTTTCTAAAAGTTAGTAATATGCAGACAAGGATAATTCTGTGTGCTTCTAACAGGCTAGCAAAACATTCCCCTTTTGACTGAGATAAACTGTTTAATATCAACACTTTACCTGCTTGGGTTCCTTGAAACACCAACAATTACATTACAATTCCCCAAATAACAACAATTCTCCATGAACATTGTTTTCAAGCATCTAAAACCCTTCAAAATCAAAAGACATTGAGACGAGATGTTAGCAACTTTTCAACTTTTGTGCGCACAAAGATCATCCAGAATTTTAGCCGATAGCTCATAAGACAGGTGGTTTCTACCTTGGTGATAGCTTTGTGCAATTACAAACAAAATGTTTCTGCAAGTGGATGACACTAATTTACAAACCAAAGAAACAAAATGCTTTTTTTAAGGCTACTGCTACAATAAATGGTTCAGTCTGAAGTGCACTAAAATAAACAGGTCGACAGGACAAAGATAAACCTGGAGGCATGGGACAAGATTTCAAAAAAGAAAGAAAGAAGCAGGTTGAAGACACTGGCAGACACCATCTCTCAGTATTAAAAGGCCTGAATTACACGGATTGCTTTTAACTCCTTGGTCTTTCATATCCTTGGTTAATGATAACTTTTTTATTTCTTCACACAGTTTGGCCACGTAAATCCACCACAGAGAGGTGACACAATAATATAGATGAATACCTGGGGTGGGGGAGAAGGCAATTTTATTTTCTTGAATCTATCACAGGCTCCTAAATAATATATAAAGGCAAGACCAACAAACAAATTTTGGTTCCATCAGAGTAGCAGTGGTATAATAATACAACATACTAATCAAGTATTTCCAAAGATAGTAGTAGAATTAAAATGATCTTTTCTGATATAACTCACACCTACTTGAATTCCACTCTTTTTTTTATTGGTAAACAGAGCAGTGGGGTTGTTTCTCTTCACTGGGAAGTGAGCAGACTAGAACTATATAAGCCACTCTACTGAAAACATCATTGTCATAAGAATCACAAATTAACATAATTCCCTTGAGGTATGATTTTATAATTAAGTACATTTTTAGATTTTGCACATGGATTTATTTTTCATTATTAGGGTGATTAAAAATCATAAAAAACATGAGTAGACTCTATATCTATACCACCTATGAGAAAGAATGTTGACATGAACATTTCAGTGGATGTATTGTAATTATTCAATTGTAAGTAACACAGCAAAAACACGAGGCCTTTAAAGATGTGTTTCCTTTTTAATTATGGTATTATAATTGTAAATTATTCTATTTTAATGGTGTATGCTTGCTCACATTACTACATTCCAAAAATAGGTTTACTATCAAATTTAGGTTCACTGCACTGTTAGTCATTCTGTTTTGATTTAAATTATAACCTTCTAAGATCTTTAAGTGACTGATTTCATTAATCACATGCTTAGAAAAAAATGTGGATTTTTTTTCTCTACAAACGTTGGGGAAAATTATGGTTATTAATGAATACAGTAAAGTGCTCAAATTATATTCACAAACACAGATATTCCAACTTGATATAAAGCTGATATTTGCCACAAGTAAAATATAAGGATTTTTAAAGCTGAAGTACAATACTTGAGGTGACAGCACTTTTTGTCAGAGGTGGCAAAGTCCTCCAAATGTAACAAGTAATCAACAAAAATAATCAGTAATCAATAAAAATAATCTGAATGTAACAACTACTACTTTTATAACTCAATCTAAATTCCTAGATCACGGAAGGAAGAGGAAGCTAAGCTGAGAAGCCAAGAATGTGCCAGCCTTGGATACCATGGAACCTAAACAAGAAGACACGCAAGGCTATGGCACAATTTCTAGGATAACATGAATAGATCTAGGGCTGCCATTCTTGGTTAGGCAGGTCCAGCTGTCTAAGGCAGGAAGACCTTCAATAGCCACCTTCTGGTGGCTCGGAAAGTAGAGTCTGCCTGCAGTGCAGGAGACCTGGGTTGAACCCCTCGGCCGGGAAGATCCCCTGGAGAAGGAAATGGCAACCCACCCCAGTATTCTTGCCTGGAAAATCCCATGGACATAGGAGCCTGGCAGGCTACTGTCCATGGGGTCACAGAGTTGAACCCAACTGAGCACCTTCATAACAGCCTGCTCTGTGGATTTTGGACTTGCCTAGCCAGCTCCTGCCATTCCATAAACTAATTCCCTGTGATATATCTTTTAATATATATTCAAAGAAATTCAAGGATAGAGAATATCTGTTAACAAGTATAAAAGTTCCATGAAAAAAAATGTTAAAACATAATAAACATCCCTAGAAATTTAAAACATGGCTTCCCTTGTGGCTCAGTTGGTGAAGAATCTGCCTGCAATGCAGGAGACCTGGGTTTGATCCCTGGGTTGAGAAGATTCCCTGGAGAAGGGAAAGGCTACCCACTCCGGTATTCTGGCCTGGAGAATTTCATGGACTGTATAGTCCATGGGGTTGCAAAGAGTTGGACACAACTGAGTGACTTTCACTTCACTTACAAAAATAAACATTTTAACATTAATCATTAATTTTTTAAATTAAGACCTGGATAGCAGAATAAACAGAGCTGGAAGAGTTAGCTGAATGATTCATCCAGAATGTGATACAAGAAAGGAGTTTAAACATATTAAAAAGGCTACCAAACATGCAGGATAGTTCAAAGTGATCCAATATCTGTTTATATTAGAGTTCCAAAAGGAGAACAGCATATAGACTATATTTACACACAAGAGAATTATTGCATTATAATAAGTAAATACTAGGAAATGGAACTCACCATGCATTAAAAAGTACCTCTTAGTACTTATTCCAGAAATTTAAAAAAAGTTAATTATTATTGCTTTCATTAATGTCATTCAATATATTAATAGTAAATGTAGTTTTATTATCAATTCATTGGGTGGAGAAATATCATTTCTTAAACTGAAATGCCTATTTCCAATTAAAAACAAAAACTTTTAGTACTCTAGAAATAAAAGGTTCTTTCACTTCACAATAAAAGTCTAATAAGAATTCATAGTAAATAGCACTCATAAATATCAGAAGCATCCCAATTAAAACCAGGAACTAAATAAAAATTCTCAGTGATACTGTAATTATTCAACACTGTTGGTAAATGCTATATATATATATATATATGATAAGGTTAAGATTATTAACAGATGGCATTAACCTAATTAATTAACCTAAGATAATTAACCTACAGCAGGAGTCAGTAAACTATAGCCTTCACCTGTGAGCTAAGAATGGTTTTTATAATTTTCAACATTTTTTTTAAAAAAAAGAATATGTGACACAGACAATATGCAACCTGCAAAGCCTGGACCTCACAGAACATTTGCTGACTCCTAATCTACAGCACACAGAAGAATCAACTGACAAACTATTACAACCAATAAAACTTATACAAGGTTGCCAGAAACAAAAAGATGAATTAGAAAAGAAAAAACAGAAACAGATGATAGAATTAACTAGAAAAGAGAGAATATGGACTCAACTGGAAAATGTAATTTGAAAAGAAGCCCATTTTAATAGGGAGAAAACCATGAAATAACCAGGAATATCATAGGAACTTCAGAGGAAAGTAAATGCATAGTCATATATTTCAGCATTAAAAGTTACATGTAGCTCATTTCAGAGTGCTAATCATTGAGAAAGAATTCCAACACCTAATTTCTTAGAGACTGAAAGATAAAAATCACTAAAGGACAAAACTTACAACTGATATGATGATGATGATAGTGAGCTTGAGATTCTTCATGCACATGGCTCGGGCAAGATTTCTGCTGGTTGTTTTGAAGGTGACAGACTAGGGGGAAAAAAAAAAAAACCATGAATTGTTTGATCCCTGGCAATGACTACATGACGGATTTGCAATAATATCTGCAAAACTTTTACTTTCATTAATTCTGTTCCACTGTTCTTTACACCTTCCCTCTCTTCACATGTAGACTGGCCATTTGTAATCTCTAGATTCCCAAAGCAGGACTCTGCCATATATATGGTAAGCAGTAAACCCATTGCAAAGGGTTCCCTCCTTTTACTTCTGCACTGTAGCAGTACATGTAACAATGACCACTAGAAGTAGTTCTCCCTGCTAGCAGAAAAGCCTTTTTATCCTCATGCTTCCAGTAAGAAAGTTTCTTTATGAGCCAGTTGGTTGGAAACACATTTGCCTATTCTGCCCCATTTAATCCTGCTATTGTGAACCATAAGAACTGTTTAATTCCCCCAGGAAGTTATGTATTCACTCATATGAGGGCCCAAACCCAAAGAACTTGACTCCTTCAGTTATCCATTTTCTTTTGCAGCATCAATTTCTTAATATATACCGAACCATTCTCACCAGGACACATGCAGTTTCAAACAAACAATAATCACTAATAGTTCAGAAGTTCCACTCCTAGATATATACCCAACAGAGAGGTATGTACAAGTTCAGCTAAAGACATATATAGAAATGTTTCCAATTGCATTATTTGTTTTATTTCAAAACTGGAAACAACCCAAATGCCTACCAACTATACTGCAAAGAATTTAACCGTGCCTGAAAAGGGATCTGACCTTTGCCCTCAGCTCCTGAAAGACAACCTTTTCTTGCTTGGGAACCATGTGCCCGCCAAATAGTAACTGTAGTTTAGTGCAGGGACTAGTCACTCCAGGAAGACCAACTGTATGATTTAGGATAGGGGTTTAGGTCAGACCTAGAGGAGCTTAGACTGTAGACTGAGATTAAGCAAGTAGGCAGTCATAAGTCAATCATGCTTATGTAATGAAATTGCAATGAAAAATTAAATAACAAAGTCCTACTGTAGCACAGGGAACTATTCAATATTCAATATTCTATAATAAAACCACAATGGAAAAGGACATGAAAAAGAACACATGTATATACACATATATGTATAACTGAATCACTTTGCTGTATACCAGAAACTAGCATAACACTGTATATAAATCAACTATGCTTCAATAAAAACAACAACAAAACTGAGCAATGAAGCCTGGGCAAGCTTCCATGTTGTACAATACTCTGCATATGTTGCAAAATAAATTTATTTGATGGCAAGATAGGAAAAATTTAAATATAAAACATTTTCTCTATCCTTTGGCTTCTTCCCTTCCCTCACTGTGCATTGTATATCTGCATTAGGCATCGACCAAATCTTCTCTACAACCAAAATACCTGCTCAACCATAAAGACCAACATTCTACCAGAACCAACAAGACAACTTAAAGATAACATTCTTTCTTAATCTTGTAATGGGCCACAATCTGGATTGTATAAACTGTCAACAATACGTCATTTAATGTCCAGCCCTCTGTCTCAAAAAAACTGATAGAATTGTGCCTTGACTTCCAATGGGCAGAACAGTTCTCAGAGCTTTCTGAGATGCTGTTCCCAGGTTATAATCCTCAAATTTGGCTCAAATAAAATTTTCAATTTCTGTGATCAATGGATTATTTTTTTGTTGACAATGTCATCACACATCTATGCTGGGAGAGTAACAAGCCCACAGGGAGAGAACAACAGAAACTCTGGGTTTGGTACCTCCCCTGAACTCCACCCCAATGTGCTTCTGCTCTTGGTTGAGCTTAATCTGTAACATTTGCCTGTAAAAAACCATAACGGTAGGTATAATAGTCTTCACAAAGTCCTTCTAGCAAGTTATCAAACCTGAGAGTGGTTTGGGGAATTAACAAACTTGCACTTGGTGTCAGAATTGAGGGCTGTTTGGGGACTGTGGCCTCTAAACTGTATATAGTTGGTGAACACTTCTAAGTTGCCTAAACTCTTTACAATTATTCACAAAGTCACAATAAAGAATCCAAGGAGGAAGAAGATAATATGAAGAAGAAGTAGTAGTGAGCAATGAGCTTCCCTGATGGCTCAGTCAGGAAAGTATCTGCCTGCAATGCAGGAGACGCAAGAGACATGGGTTCGATCCTTGGGTCAGGAAGATCCCCTAGAGGATGAAACAGCAGCCCACTCTAGTATTCTTGCATGGAGAGTCCCACAGACAGAGGAGCCTGGCAGGCCACAGACCATGGGGTCACAGAGTCGGACACGACTTAGTGACTACACCACCACCACCAGGGAGCAATAAAACTAATATAGTTAAGTGATTCAATGTATTGAAGATTTCTCCACAAGCCTCAGGTTAATATTCAAACACTAATAAATCACCTACTTAAAACCAATTCAACTAAACAGAACAATTGTTACACCTTACCAAAGCTTTCCGTGGAGACAGGTGGGGGTGGGTATAAGTAGAAAAGAACAAGAAAAAAGAAAAAAAAAAAAAAAACCTGTGAAAATGACGAGGGCAAGCTGACAAGCCTATGGCCTATCCACTCCATGATGATGATTCCATTAAGCCTATGGCCTATCCACTCCATGATGATGATTCCATTAGCAGCTGATGATGCCCTAAAATTGGGCGAAGGACTTGACTAATTTCTCCAAAGAAGATACAACAATAGCCAATAAGCACATAGCTTCCCTGATGGTTCAGATGGTAAACAGTCTGCCTGCAATGCAGTGACCCAGGAAGATCACTGGAGTTGGGAAGATCCCCTGGAGAAGGGAATGGCTATTCACTCCAGTATTCAAATTGGGAAAGAAGTATGTGAAGGTCGTATATTGTCACCCTGCTTCTTTAACTTGTATGCAGAATACATCATGCAAAACGTCAGGCTAGATGAATCACAAACTGGAATCAAAACTGCTGGGGGAAATATCAATGACATCAGATATATAGATGATTCTAATCTATCTATAGCAGAAAGGGAAGAGGAACTAAAGAACCTCTTGATGAGGGTGAAAGAGGAGAGTGAAAAGGCTGGCTTAAAACTAAACATTCCAAACCTAAGATCATGGCTTCTGGTCCCATCACTTCATGGCAAATATTAGCCTGGTGAAAAAGTAACTGCAGTTTCAGACTGTGAATTTTAAATCATTATAACTAGGCTCAAACACATTTTTATTAATAAAACAGGAACCATTACAATCAACACATTTTTGCCAGTGTGAAATAAGTTTGTTTATTCCTGTGGCATAAAAATCCATGCTTTGGGATTCGCTGAATTCTTGGGAAGCATTTTCTGCCTCCTGCTGGTTGTGGAAGCATTTTCCTTGCAAAAAGTTGTCGAGATGCTTGAAGAACTGGCAGTCTGTTGGTAAGAGGTCAGGTGTTGAATATGATTGATGAGGCAAAGCTTCATAGCCCAGTTCATTCAATTTTTGAAACACTGATTGTGTGACGTATATTGTCATGAAGAAGAATCGGGCCCATCCTATTGACCAATGCTGGATGCAAGAGTTGCCAATTTTAGTGCATTTCATCAATTTGCTGAGCATACTTCTCAGATGTAACAGTTTTCTTGGGATTCAGAAAGTTGTAGTAGATCAGACAGGCAGCAGACCACCAAACAGTGACCAAGACCTTTTTTTGGTGCAAGTTTGGCTCTGGGAAGTGCTTTGGAGCTTCTTCGAGGTCCAACCACTGAGATGGCCATCGCCAGTTATTATAAAAATCCATTTTTCATTGCATGTCACAATCCAATCAAGAAATGGTTCATTGTTGTAGTACAGAATAAGAGAAGACTACACTTCAAAACAATGATTTTTTTGATTTGTGGGCAGTTCATTTGATAAGGCACCTACATATCAAACTTTTTCACCTTTCCAATTTGCCTCAAATGCCAAATGACCATAAAATGGTTGATGCTGAGTTCTTGGGCAACCTCTTGTGGTGTTTTAAGAGCATCAGCTTCAACAATGCTCTCAATTGGTCGTCATCAACTTCCAATAGCCAGCCACTGTGCTCCTCATCTTCAAGGCTCTTGTCTCCTCTGCAAAACTACTTGAACCACCACTGTATTGTATGTTCATTAGCAGTTCCTGGGCCAAATGCATTGCTGATGTTGTGAGTTGTCACTGCTGCTTTATGACTCATTTTGAACTCAAATAAGAAAACTGCTCGAATTTGCTTTTTGTTCAACATCATTTCCCTAGACTAAAATAAATATAAAATAAACAGCAATAAGTCGTTAGCAAAAAAATAAATAAATAAAGCGAGAAGTGTGCATTAAAATGATGTATAACATAACCACATTTACTTAAGAATGTATTCAGCAAAGTGCAACAATGTAAAACCATAATTACTTTTGCACCAACCTACTAGAAGGGGAAACAGTGATAGATTTTATTTTCTTGGGCTCTAAAATCATTGCGGATGGTGACTGCAGCCATGAACTTAAAAGAGACCTGCTCTTTGGAAGGAAAGCTATGACAAATCTGACAGCATATTAAGAAGCAGGGACATCACTTTGCCAACAAAGGTTTGTATAGTCAAAGCTATGGTTTTTCCAGTAGTCAGGTATGGATGTGAGAGTTGAACCATAAGGAAGGCTGAGTGCCAAAGAACTAATGCTTTGAAATTGTGGTGCTGGACAAGACTCTTGAGAGTCCCTTGGACTGCAAGGAGATCAAATCAGTCCATCCTAAAGGAAATCAGTCCTGAATATTCATTGAAAGGATGGATGCTGAAGCTGAAGCTCCAATACTTTGGCTACCTGATGCAAAGAGCTAACTCAATGAAAGAGACTCTGATGCTAGGAAAGATTGAAGGCAAAAGGAGAAGGGTAGTGACAGAGGATAAGATGGTTGGATGGCATCACGGACCCAATGGACATGAGTTTGAGCAAACTCTGGGAGATAGTGAAGGACAGGGAAGCCTGGCATGATGCAGTCCATGGGGTCAAAGAGTCAGACACGACTCTGTGACTATACAACAACAAATAAGCACATGGCAAGATGATTAACATCACTAGTCATTGTTGTTGTTTCAGTTGCCAAATCCTGTCCAACTCTCTGTGTCCCCATGAACTGTAGCCTGCCAGGCTCCTCTCTGTCCATGGGATTTCCCAGGCAAGAATACTACAGTGGGTTGCCACTTCCCTCTCCAAGGGATCTTCACAACCCAGGGATCAAACCTGTGTCTCCTGCATTTCAGGTGGATTCTTTACTGTTGATCCACCATGGGAAGCCCCATTAATCATTAGGGAAATGAAAATCAAAACCACAATGATCCCACTTCATACCAATGAGCATGGTTATAATAAAAATATGGAAAATAACAAGTGTTGGTGAAGATGTGGAAAAACTGGTATCCTTGTACATATATATATAGTGGACATATATGTATACATATACATATACATATAGTGGGACTATAAAATGGTGCAGTAGTTAAAAAAAATGTTTGGTAGTCCCTCAAAAAGCTAAACACAGGATTACCATATGATCCAACAATTCCACTCCCCCCATAAATACCCAAAGTAACTAAAAGCAGGGACTTGAATGAATACTTGTAATGCCAGTGTTCATAGAAGCATAATTCACAAGAGCCCAAAGATGGAAATAACTCAATGGTCAATCAACAGATGAATGAATAAAAAAAGTGGTATATCCATATGATGGAATATTATTCAGGCATAAAAAGAAATTAAGCTCTGATACATGCAACAACACGGATGAAACTTGAAAATATGATGCTAAGTGAAATAAGCAAGGCACAAAAGAACAAACAACTATAGAATTCCAATTATAGGTATCTAGAAAAGGAAATTCATAGACAAAAAGTAGATAAGAGGTTATCAGGGGCTGAGGAGAGTAGGAATGGGAAGTAATTGGTTAACAGTTGCAGAATTTCTGTTTGGAACAATGACAAAGTTTTGTACATTGATAGCTATGACAGTTGTGCAACACTGTAAATATAATTAATGTCACTGAATTATACACTAAACTGGTTAAATGGGAAATTTATTATATATATTTCAAAATTAGAAAAATATAATATGCCAAAGCCCACTGAACTGTATACTTTAAATGGGTTAACTGTATGGTCTGTGGTTTATTTATAAATAAATAAATTTAAAAAGCTGTTAAAAGATCAAGAGGTGATAAAATGAAACAATTTTTTAAATACTTGAATAAAAAAATAAAAAAGAGGAACAAAGAAGACGGAGCAAATAAAAACCAAAGCACAACATAGCTTACTTAAACCCAACTCTTCCAATATTTACATTACACGTAAATGGAATAAACATTTCAATTATAAGCACACTTTATATATTCAAGAACATAAAGGAAAGCTTGCAAATGTTTAAGGAGATAACACAAAAGATATAAAAAAGATCCCTGTAGAGATGAAAAATACATAAAATGGGAGTAACAGATTATAAACTGCAGAAGAAAAAGACACGTAAACTCAAAGACATAGTAACAGAAACTATCCTAAACGAAACACAGAAAGAAAAAAGACCAAAAAATAATGAACAGAGCATCAGTGAGTCGTGGGACAACTTCAAATAGTTTAATGTACATATAGTTGGACTACTAGAAGGAAAGAAGGACAAAAAAATATTTGAAGAAACAATAGCTGACTATTTTCATAATTTGATTAAAATCTACAAACTCACACTTCAACAAACTGAAAGCTGAATAAACATGAAGGAAACTACACTAAAGTATATTATAATGAAATATCTTAAAACCAATGATAGAAAAATGTTAAAAGCACCCAGAGGGGGAAAAAGACACATTATATATGCAAAAGCATCAATGGAATTTTTGTCAGAAACAACATAAAAGACAGCAATGAAATATCTTTAAAATATTGAATGAAAAAACTAATGCAAAATTCTATTCTGTGAAAATATCTTTAAAAAAGGAAATGAAAGACTTCAGATATACAAATACTGAAGAATTTATTATTAGCAGACCTACAATGCAAGAAATTTTAAAGATGTCCTATAAGCAGAAAGAAAATGTCACCAGACGGAAATCTGGACCTACAGGAAAAAAATGAAGCAAGTTACCAGAAATATTAACTACACGTTTAAACAGAAATGATGTTTTTTAAACGATTTAAATCTCTTTAAAAGATAAATCAACTGCTTAAACAAAGAAAACAACAGAAAGATGTGAGGGGAAGAAAGAACAGATGGTACAACAGGAAACAAATAGTAACATGGTAGATTTAAAATCTTCCCACACAGAAAACTCCAGGCTGGGACTGCCTCACTGGTGAATTCTTCCAAATAACTAAGGAATAGATAATTTCAATAATACTAGCAAAAAACTCTTTTGGAGAACAGAGAGATGCAGGTAACACTTTTCAACCTGTTTGTTGGGGCTAGCATATCTCTGATACCAAAGCTCCAAAATAAAAGTAATGACACACCAACGTCCCTCATGAACAAAGATACAAAATTCCTGAATAGGTCAACAGCAATCCAGTAAGATATTATATAAAAAGGATAATGGATCATGACCTTGCAGGAATGCAAGGCTGGTTTAACATTCAGAAATAAATATTAATTTAGTAAGTTAAGTTCAGTAATATTAACTGAATAAAAGAGAAAAACTATATAATTCTCTCAGTAAGTAAATAGAGAAAAAATATTTGATAAAATTCATGAATAACTTTCAAATGAGGAATTGAAAGAACTTCTTTCATCTGATAAAGTGTACCTATAAAAAAATCAACAACATAACTGAAAATACTGAGTATTTCCCCACAAGATGTGCTCCATGCAAGAATGTCTGTCTATTCTTATGACTTGTCTTCACTATCATGTAGGTTCTAGTCAGTGTAATAAGACAAGGAAAAGAAATAAAAAGCAAGCATCTACCAAAAATGCTAGTAGAATAAGTGAATTTTGCAAAGTTGCAGGATACAAACCAGGTCAATATAAAAAATCAACTTCATTTCTATATATGAGAATAAATATTGAAAACAAAATTTTAAATTTACAATAGAACAAAAACCATGAAATTCTCAAAGGTAAATTTCACAAAGTATGTGCAAGACTTGTATACAAAAAACTAAAAAACACTGTTAAGAAAAATTAAAGAAATTCTATGCAAAGCAGAGATATGCCAGGTTAATGCATAGGAAGACTCAAGGCTGTCAAGATTCCCAAATTTCCCTAAATTGACTTATTAAATGCAATCACAAAGACACATTTTAAACAAATAAAAGGATGGAAAATAACAGGCT